>NW_028170735.1:0-20000 GCF_963971535.1 Notolepis coatsorum | reverse complement strand
GGAGTTAAACAAGAAGATACATACCTTTTTTGTCTCTGTGCGTGCATTTTAGCTTTGGGAATAGACGCTCCGTTAGCATAGCTTAGCTTCATCACTGGAAGTGAGGCAGGACAGTAGCCTTACAGTGCCTTACAGTGTATTGCAAGGTCTGACATTGACCAAACTTGATATGCATGACCTTGGTGGGCTCTAGGTCAACTCCTGAAAAGGGGGTCAATGTCAGACTTTGCAATCAAAAGTTAGGGGGCTAATAACCCTTGCCATAATTTCAGTGCGCCCCCTAACTTTTGATTGCAAGGTCTGACATTGACCCCCTTTTCAGGAGTTGACCTAGAGCCCACCAAGGTCATGCATATCAAATTTGGTCAATGTCAGACCTTGCAATCAAAAGTTAGGGGGCGCACTGAAATTATGGCAAGGGTTATTAGCCCCCTAACTTTTGATTGCAAAGTCTGACATTGACCCCCTTTTCAGGAGTTGACCTAGAGCCCACCAAGGTCATGCATATCAAGTTTGGTCAATGTCAGACCTTGCAATATCTTCTTGTCTAACTGCAGGGAAGATGTTAAATAAGCTAATTTCCCAAAATGTTGGAGTTCCCCTTTAAATACTATGCTAATTATAAGTGACAACACCTGGTGAGGCCAGTCCAAACATACAGAAACAATAAACCACAAACTAGACTAAATCAATACACAACAATAACAAAGGCAATATCACAAACCACAACCAAACAAGGGGAAGACCATTACACAAGAAAAGGAAAATGTCAGGACAACAAACATGAAGCAATCAAATCAACAATAACAAAGAAACACAAAATGGTGGCTTGTCTCATCTGGCCCATCTGATGGTGACCACTAGGAGGTAGAGACCAGGTAGGAGACCACTGTCAGGAGGTAGGAGACCAATGTTAGGAGGGAGGAAATGTTCACTGTTCCTTTCATAACCGGCCCAGCCAGGGCCGGCCCTAGGGACGTTACATGTGTGTGTCTATGTGACTGTGTGTGTCTATGTGAGTGTGTGTGTCTATGTGAGTGTGTGTATGTGACTGTGTGTGTTGCTGTGTGAGTGTGTGTATATGTGAGTGTGTGTCTATGTGACTGTGTGTGTTGCTGTGTGAGTGTGTGTATATGTGAGTGTGTGTCTATGTGAGTGTGTGTGTCTATGTGAGTGTGTGTCTATGTGACTGTGTGTGTGTGTGTCTATGTGAGTGTGTGTGTCTATGTGAGTGTGTGTCTATGTGACTGTGTGTGTTGCTGTGTGAGTGTGTGTGTCTATGCGAGTGTGTGTGTGTCTGTGTGTCTGTCAGCCATGAAACAAAAGCCAGCCTGTGTGACACAAATTAATTCATGACCTCTAACCTAGATGTCAGTCACGTCTTATTCCTAATGTGAGATGTATTCCCCTACTCCTCCTGGCAAACATTCAGTTCAGTTCAGTTCAGTTCAGTTCAATTCAGTTCAATTCAGTTCAGTTCAGTTCAATTCAATTCAATTCAATTCAATTCAGTTCAATTCAGTTCAGTTCAGTTCAGTTCAATTCAGTTCAGTTGAATTCAGTTAAATTCAATTCAGTTAAATTCAATTCAATTCAATTCAATTCAGCATGCCATTGTTCCAGATGGGAAACAGTTAGCAGTACAGATAAAAACACAATACACAAAAATACCACAGGTATACCATACAGTTGCCTTGCCTTGTGGTAGTGAACGGGTTAACCTTCTGTAGTGTGGTAGTGAGAGGGTTAACGTTAGGTTATAACTATAACCAAGTTCTGTTAACACTAGTGAACGCTCAGCGTCTCATGCATAATCTTGCTTCAGCGTATGCACACTGAATAAATTTCAAATGTACCTTTAAATGCCAGCATTCATCTGGCCACACCCCCATCCGCCTACCTACATAAGCCGGGATGGGCCACACACTCATCTCCTTCCCAACAAATTTCATCACAATGAAAAATCAAGGGCCTGCAGCAGCGTCTAGATGCTGAGCGTTCACTAGTGTTAACAGAACTTGGTTATAGTTATAACCTAACGTTCTGTGCCACACTAGCTCACGCTCAGCGTCTCATGCATAATAGGAGCTGAGCGGGAGCTAGAAGCTCGACAAATGTACCCTGCTGAGGCCCCCCACAACCATCAGACCAGGGAGGGCCGAGCCCCCCCGACCCACCCTAATGGAGGGCACCCCCCCTATTGGTGGCTTCACGGGAGGGCGACGGACCCGACCGTGCGAAGAGGCACTCAAGCAACTCAAGGCACAGGGTGAGCAGACCGTGGCTTGACCCCACGACTACACACACGCACAACCCGCATGCCACCCGGGAACGAACGGAGGAACAACCTCGTTACTGCCCCCAGAATCACGGGGTCAAGGGCAAACCCAACCCCGTGGCAAGGCCGTAGCAGCGGAGCGCGAAAGAAGACCCAGACCCACCAAAAGGACTGGACTCCCTGGAATGGGGGCCCGGAGAAGTCCATGATGCCAGCATCAAGACCCCACCAGGTGGGCACGTCGTGCCCCGCCCCCCACATCGCCAGCGTATTCGGACAAAGGCCCCTCAGCCGAGCGGGCCCCGTCCCCCCAATAGTACACCGCCTGGCACACTGACCATGCAACAGGCAGTCAGCATGGCCGTAAGCACACAAAAAAAGGTTAACCAACGGAAGCAGGCAGCGCACCGGGGAAAAACCAGGCAACAGGCTATTAACTATAGCCTGGAGACTGCGGACGAGACAGGCGCCAGAGGGGACAGCTGAACACAGCCGCCCCGGCGGAAGGAGCGTAAGCTGGCGGTGTTGCATGACCAAGCCTCCATTTAAAAACCCCCACCCAGAGGGGTCGAGGCAGAGAAGGCTGACACGATTGGCAGACGTCATGAACGTGCAGGGGCACCCTCAAACGGTGAACCCGGGAGTTGACACTGCTCCAACACACCAGGGAATCAACCACCTCGGTGTTACCCAATGCGGTGGTTGTTCCTATAACCCCTCAAGAAAAAACTCCAAAACACACCTGCGGGTATACACCGGCTATACCGCAGTACAAGTGTTTCAGTTTTCAAAAAAGGGTTAACCCAGGCCTACGGGTCGACGAAACATTACTTCGGACCGGGCCTGGCGGTACGGGAAGCACAGGGTCACCAGAGGAGGTCAAAAAACCACCCCCACAGGCCCCTCTTCGCCATGCGTGAGAGAGGAGCGAAAAAGAATGGAGAACCAGCCCCTAAGCACACCGTACTTGGTATTCCCAGGCGGTCTCCCAACCAAGTACTAACCAGGACCAACCTGTGTACAGTGGTGCAGTCGTAATATGGATAGAGCGCATCTTTGTGCGCGCGTACTGATCATCTAGTAACACGGCGTGTAACCGCGTGTGACCACGACTGCACCACTGCCTGTGTAGCGGCCGAGATCCAACGAGATCGAGCGTATACAGAATGGCATGGCTGTAAGCCATTACGACAGTGCTGAGTAAAAACGTACCCAACCAGGGTCTCCATAGCGCTTAACCCTGTGACACCCGGACCGACCTGGCATTTTTCCCCCTGAAAAAAGCCCAAGTCCCTCAGGGTACCAGAACAGCAGATCTGCATCCCCGGCAGACAACGGGTTCAACTGATCCGGTCCAGCATGACCAGAACCAGTCCCGTGCCCTAACCACGCCGACCTGCCTACTCCAGGAGAAGGGCAGATATGCGTGTCGATCTTAACATGAAAAGAAGGCGCCACCCAGACGTTCGGGCGAACCGCGCCCGGTGGCCCACCCCAAGGGCGTGAGACCCCTCTACATATTTTCAGATCCATTCCGTCATCATCCCCCAGACATGAACGAGAATCCGTCGAAAAAACCAACCCAGGTCGTGGGATTGGTCGTCGGAAGAGGAAAAACCCCCATCTCAGTTGCTTTATAAAAACGCAGTTTCAACCACAAGCAACCAAGGCGTGCCAGTCAGTCGCCTGTTTACAGCGAGCTAGCACTATACGTGCGTCGGGACACACCCCCATCAATGAACAGGCTATTTAGACCTGTCATTGAATCCCCAAGGCGCCCAGGGGAATGACAAGAGGGGTGTGACACTCCCTAACTCCAATACTTCTTGAATAGAAAAGAAGGAAGCATCAACAGTATGTATCCCAGTCTACACAGCCGGGGGTAAAAAATGTTCACATTTTTACATCCCACCACCCTCCCATAGGAAGGAGACGGGGATCCCCAGAGAGACTTCCCACGCGAGCTGTACAGATTGAAAAGAATATATTGCACCTTGAGCCATGTAAAAAATTGGTTTTAGGGCTCTCCGGGGAAGAGGCACTGAACCCATACACACTCAATAATCGAATTGAATCGAATACATATACAATAGAATAGGACCCTTCTAGAGGGTCCACTCACTTTGACAATCTGAGGAGGAAGGCTCTGTACTCTGATGGAGGCTCCCTCACATGGAAGAAGGAGTCCGAACTCACAGAAGGCCCGAATAGGCGCTTGGTGAGGAGTAACCCTGACCACCCCCCTGAAACAGATCCATCACATGGACCTGAACAGCACACGGAAGTCCTACCAACAGAGACGCGCACGGTGACGTACTCTATGGCGGGGGAATTCCTGCGGTGCACACGCCCAATATACCAGGCCGTGGGACCAGGAAACTCCCCCCCCCCCCCCCCCCCCCCCGTAACATGCCGAACCGCCACGTGACGGGAACCTTGAAGGACAGGGGGTGTACCCCTGACCGACAGAAACAAGGGGGAGAGGAAAGGTTACCAGTTCACCCCTTTACGACCCCACACCCATGATACGATGTAATGACAAAAAGAGAATATGACACAGTCATAGTCAGCTCTATGAAGCGGTTGACAGCTCCACACAGCGCATGAGCTAACCTGCTATCTGATTTTTACTAAGGAAAATACACAGAATAGAGAGGGCTCTAAGAGCCCCGGTCCAACATACACATGTGCTTCTGTGGCCAGTCCAACCCAGTTGTAGATCACATGACACACACAACCCATCATCACCTACAAAAAATGGCAAAAACACTCAACAGAGGAACGCCGTTTTTCACAATGAGAGAATACATCATTCTCGATTAGTATCGGCCACAGGCCTTGCTAAGCACACACGACAGCGACCAAACCATCTTTTCTTTTAGGAAAATAAAGTTTCTCCAGCAGTTTTAGCACAACCTCAGCAATCAAGCTAAGGGTTACATCGCATCCCTACCACACAAAAGACACAAATAGTGCACAACATGTCTGATAGGAGGATGAAAAAGTCCCCAGGGAACCGGGGGGAAACACAATCCTCTTATTTTACCCTCAATACGGCCAGTTTAAAACAGGAAAACCTGTTAATATGTGAAAAGAACATTCTTTTACTCACTTGTCACTAAGCATAGCTCATAGGTTAGTTACCTTAGTTGTGAGTACACAGTACATATAAACACACATGATGTTTCTCACACAACAAACAGATCATTTTCACATCTGTAACAAGCCGATTTGCACGGAGAAGCTAACTGCCAGTGACAAAGACAGTTCACACATAACTTGCGCCGTATCCTAAATGCATTGCAGCAACACACGTTTTGGGAAAACATAGTCATTCACAAAACATTTAGAAAAGTAAAACCAGAAGACGTGTTATAAGGTCTGGTCAAACCTGGTCCTACCCGGAACGTAGATCAGCGAAGTGCAGTCACAGACACCGTAGGAACACAGCCGCTCCTGTGTTGTTCGAACTGGGCAGCGTCGCCGCTCCAACCCGCACTACAGTCCTCTTTGTTGACGCAACCTCGCCGTCCTGGCTCAGGGCAGGGTCGACGAAACATCCCCTGTCAAGGATGACGTCGTAGTCAAGAGTGCAAAACATGTTAAAATCAAAGCACGTTCAACAGAATAGCATCAAGCTAACGGCCGCTCCAACCGTTCGGGCGCTACTGCCCCTGCTCGCGAGACGCCGAGCTAACGGCGCACGCGACCAGAAGCGAGCTCACGGCGGCGCGCGAGAAGCTAAAGCTACCCCGCGCCAGGCCATGGCCTATAGCAGCAAGCTAACGTTACCTAGTGATCACGACATGCTAGCACCGCAGCTAACAGCTGACTGGCTAACAGTAGGCCCAACCTGAGCAGGCCATGCAGCGATCCCAGCAGGCTAACGCAGCACTAACAGCTGACTGGCTAACCGTAAGCTAAGCAGCTATCACCTGAACATGTATACAATGACATAACACTCACCCAGACAGGCCGCCGTTCTGAACCTCTCCTCACTTTTTCAGAGAAAAGAGAAACAAGATGTCCACACTGCTTTACAACGGTGATTTTACCAACACCCGACGGAATCAGCACAATACCAAACTGGCCTGTGTAGCTGATTTGAACATGGATCTGCCGCTATCGCACATCCATGCACATATCCCCTCGTGAAGGAATACTCTCATTTGGATATGAAAGAAGGGGCTTAACACGGGACAGAGGGAAAACCACTCGTCCAGAAAACACAGGGATCACCAGTGTTAATGGTCGCGGCCCACTAGTTAACTAAAATGGCTTCAGACCAAGGTCTCCTGTCGTCTAGGAGACTGAACAAAGGACCCTAGCCTGGGCCCGGTTTTCATAACATTGTCAATTAGTCCCCATAGCACTAACAGACAAGTGGAGCCTGCCAGCAAAAACACTACTCACCCAACCTGGAACGCACCGCTTCTCACAACAGCGGCGCGCCACTACAGTCCCTGCACCGCCGGAGGGTTTCACTCCGTCCAGCCGCATCAAAGAAGACTGTAGCTGGGAGGTATGTAGCGGCGTGAACCCCCAATACGAAACCGGTGGAGTTTGTGGAATGATCACCATCTTCCAGACACTCCAGTACGAAGACAATATCGCCGTATTTTCTCATTTTAAAATAGTGAGAGAGAAAATAAAGATATGATGTCAACGTATTCTCCTTATTCTTCCTTTCCTTAGAGCAATACTTTCTCCACGTCAAGTGGGCATATAGCAACACGTTGCTTGTGATGAAATTTGCGAAGGAGATGAGTGTGTGGCCCATCCCGGCTTATGTAGGTAGGCGGATGGGGGTGTGGCCAGATGAATGCTGGCATTTAAAGGTACATTTGAAATTTGAGATTATGCATGAGACGCTGAGCGTGAGCTAGTGTGGCACAGAACCTTCTGTAGTGTGGTAGTGAAAGGTTAACCTTATGTAGTGTGGTAGTGAAAGGGTTAACCTTCTGTAGTGGTAGTGAAAGTTTATTCTGTAGTGTGGTAGTGAGAGGGTTAACCTTCTGTAGTGTGATAGTGAAAGGGTTAACCGTCTGTAGTGTGGTAGTGAAAGGTTAACCTTCTGTAGTGTGGTAGTGGAAAGGGTTAACCTTCTGTAGTGTGGTAGAGAAAGAGTTAACCTTCTGTAGTGTGGTAGTGAAAGGGTTAACCTTCTGTAGTGTGGTAGTGAAAGGTTAACCTTCTGTAGTGGGGTAGTGAAAGGGTTAACCTTATGTAGTGTGGTAGTAAACGGGTTAACCTGTAGTGTGGTAGTGAAAGGTTAACCTTCTTTTTTTTTTTTATATTTTTTTTTATTATTGCAGAACAAAACGTTATTAAAAGTCAGTACTCAACACACAATGCATAATGAAACTTTCAGTAAAGGTGGTTATAATATATGCAAGTACAGAAACAGGATAAAACAAAAATAGTCTATAATAACATTTTAGCCGTATACAGTGTATATCCAACGAAATTACAATTATATAAATGTTAGTATATAATATACCCCTAATACCTATTTTCTAAAACCCTACACACATATGCTCCAGCTCAAACCCCCCCCTCCCAGACCCCCTCTTGGATAGTACCTCCATTATCCCTCACTCCTAACCAGACACCACCATTATAAGCTAGCTTTTATTCTCTCCACCACTTCTAACCACATTGACATTTTGGATTAATTGATCCCAAGAATTCTTGCTGTAGATATTTCTTGATATATCACATCAAGATATGTAAGAAACCACACTTTTCGGCACATTTTTTCCGGTTGAAACCAACGTGATGCGATCAGTTTTTTAGCTACTGTGATACCCGATAAAACCAATCTTTTTAGTTGTGGATTCACTGCAAACTCAAAAACATCATTCAATAGTAATACCGCAGGGTGTACAGGTATATTCCAAAATACGAGTGTTGATAATTGTTGGGACACATCTTTCCAGAATGCCTTAACTGGTGGGCAGTCCCAATACATGTGCATAAATGTTCCTTCGTTCCCATTTGTACATTGGGAGCATTTTGAGTCTTGTATAAGCCCCATTTTGCACAGCCTTATAGGAGTCAAGTATGTCCTGTGAATATAGTTCAGATTGATTTGTTGATGATCCGGGTTCCTTGATGTAAGTCGGACATTTTCCCAGGCTCCTTGCCAATCAAAGTCATATTCCAGGTCTGGTATATCCCTCCTCCAGACAGTGTCTATTTGAAGGGTTTCATACGAGGACGTTAGTAATTGATAATAAAAACTTGATACAAAACCTCCCAATGTATCTCTTTCATAGAAAAATTTGTGGTATCTGTGGTGTTCAATTGGTACGAGTAATGGAACACCGTGAGATCTCATACAAAGTCGTAACTGTATGTAAAAAAGCCATGTGGACTCGGTGAGGTTAAACTTTATGCATATTTCGACATAACTACAGAGGCCCTTGTTATTAAAAATATCCCCTAATGAGTGTATGCCTTTCTCTTCCCATATAGGGAATCTTATAGGTCGTTTTCCCATTAGGAGTGCATTGTTATTGAATATGGGAGTGTGATTATGCCATTCTTGAGGGTTAGGATATTTCTTTTGTGTTTCCCGCCATGTTCTGATTGCATGGGTAATTATTGGGCCAAATTCTCGCTCACAATGCTTGATTGAAATTTTAGTGTGTGCTATGTCTTCCAGTCTCTGTGGGGCTACCATGTTTTCTTCTAATTCTCTCCAAGATACCAAAGCCTGGGGGTCAGACCATATCTTCACTGGTCTTAGAGTGAAGGCCTTAAAATATTGTAAAAAGTCTGGGACTGCCATGCCACCGTCTGCTTTATTTCTCTGTGCGGTGGATCTTTTTATGCGAGGTGGTTTGTTATTCCAAATAAATTTGTATGTGGAGGTTTGTAATCTTTTCCAGTAGCCCTCTGGAGGAGGTAACGGAAGCATTGAGCTGAAGAAATTGATTCTTGGTAATACATCCATCTTAACTATTGATACCCTTGCCTGTACTGAGTTTTTAAGTTTTGCCCACCTGTCCAGGTCGTCTTTGATTTTGTTCTGTATTTTTGTGTAATTGTGCTTCACCGTTTGTCTTATGGTGGGAAATATTTCCACACCCAAGCATCTGAAATGTTTGACCATGGGTATCGCACCTGGGAGGGTTGTGTCTTTTTTTGCACTGGTGTTAAGAGGAAGAAACGCCGACTTAGGCCAATTTATTTTAAAACCCGATAAATCACCAAAGTTTTCTATCAACTTGAGTATATGCGGCAATGTGTTGTTGGGGTTTTGCATGAACAATATTACGTCGTCCGCATATAAACTAATTTTAAGATGTGTGCCCTTGATTACTATTGGTTCTATGTGTTGGGATTGTCTTATAAATTGTGCTAAAGGTTCTAATGCTAGATCGAATAGTCCGGGACTAAGAGGGCAACCCTGTCTGGCTGAGCGTGATACCGGAAAGATATCGGAGATGAATGTGCCTGTTGTAATCCTGGCCGATGGGTCCTTGTATAGTACTTTAATCATATCAATGAATCCTTTTCCTAACCCCATCCTTTCTAATACTGCCCATAGAAACGACCATTCTAACCTGTCAAATGCTTTCATAGCATCCAGGGATAGTATCGCCTTAGGTGTGGTGTCCTCTTTGTCAGCATCTAGTACGTGCAGTATTCGCCTTATGTTATCATTGATCAGGCGACCTTTTATGAAGCCTGTTTGGTCCGGATGAACTAAAGACGTCATATGCTTTTGCAATCTGATGGCTAATATCTTAGAGTACAGTTTGACATCGGTTCCGAGGAGGCTTACAGGACGGTAACTACCGCACTCAGTGGGGTCTTTGTCTTTTTTGTGAAGAACTGAAATAAGTGCGGTATTTTGGTGTTTATGGAAGCTTCCCTCTTTGACTGAGTATATGATCATATTTAGTAATAAGGGTCCAAATATGTCCCAGCAAGAAATGTACATTTCTGATGGGATACCGTCAATTCCCGGAGCCTTGCCGTTTTTCATTCCGGATATGGCCTCCTTGAGTTCTTCTAATGTGATCGGTACTTCTAACTGTTTAGCGTCTTCCTCCGTAATTTTAGGGAGAGTAATTTGATTAAGATATGTGTCTAATTTGTCTTGATCAAAGGACGTTTCTGAATTATATAAATCGGAGTAGAATTCTTTGAATGTATCGTTTATTATTTTGGGTTCTGTTACTAGAGTTTGTTGTTTCCTAATGGCAGTTATATCTGCAAATTTTGCATTAATTCTTAGTCGCATGGCTAATAGGTGACTAGGTTTAGAGCCTTGGAAGTACTGCTGTTGTCTTGTGCTGCGTATTTGCAATTCAGATTTTTGTCTGTATATTGCTTTGATCTCTGTCTTTAGAATGTTTACTTGGTTTTCTAGTCTAGTAGAGTTGTTGTATTTTAAAGAATTAAAAAGCGTTGAGTAAAGCGTTTCCATTTCAGATAGTTTTGTGTTTTGATTTTTGCGCAATATGGAGGAAAATCTATCCGAGAAATCCTTAATCATAGTCTTTACCGACATCCATAATATTCTGGGATCTTGCACCGAGTTAGCATTATCCCGTATGAATATTGTGAGAGCTTCTTTAATTTGTGTAATGAATTCATTGTTGTTAAGCAGCATAGAATTAAAACGCCATCTTGGGGCCCGGGAAGATAGTGTACCAAATGTTGCTTTCAGGATTAAGTAGCAGTGATCTGATAGCGCATTGGGTGTCATTTCCACTTCATATTTATCAAATATTCTCGGGGATGCAAAGACGTAATCAATTCTGGATAGTGTGTTGTGTCTCGACGAACGACAGGAGTACTTGCGGGTCATGGGGTTAAGTGAACGCCATAAATCAGTTACCCCTGTTGATTTCGACCAATCTTTTAATGCTTTAGATGAATTTTTTTGTTCGCTGGAAAAGGTAAGGTAAGTTTTGTCCATCCTTGGGTTCCAAATGGCATTAAAATCCGCACCTATTATATATGAGTATTCGGGATGGTTTAACATTTCTCCGGTTAGTGAAGTGAAGAAACCCACTTCGTACAAATTTGGGGCATATACCGCTGCTAATGCAATTTTCCTGTTATTGTGTATAATCCTAGCTGTAGTTATGCGCCCCTCAGTATCCGACCATACCCCTTTCAATTCGATATTTAATTTGCGTCTGACGACTATGGCTCCCCCTCTAGTTCTCGTAACAAAAGAAGAGTGACTAATATTATGGTATATGTTATCCGCTAACGTATTTATGTCTTCCTCTAAAATGTGCGTTTCGCTTAATAGAGCCACGTCCACATGTTCTTTTTTCATCAGTGTGAGCACGCTTTTGCGTTTGTGTTGTTTGTTTATCCCGCCGGCCTGTACGTTAATGCCAAGCAAGCAGTGCAAAAATGCTTCCGCATTCGTCACCGCACGCTAGTGCGGTAAAGCGCCCTTCTTTTCAGACAAATGCTACCGTGCGTGCACCGGCGGCGGCGTGCTCGCTCAGGTGCGTGCGTGCGCCGGCGTGCTCGCGCGAGGTGCCCGCGCATGCGACACGAGCGGAGCTCAATATATATAAGTCACCGCCCCTTATTCAGTATCTAGCAAATAGCTCAATTGGCAAGGACACATGGCTGTGGATCCTATGGCTTGTTTGCTGGCGAGTTCGAATCCCATCGAAAATATTTTTTAACGTGATTTTTTTTTAACGTGTATTCTTTCGCCGATTAAGGTTAGGCATTGTTTCGGAGTTGGTTAAGGTTAGAACGGTTAAGTTTAGGCGCTGTTAAGGAGCTGGTTAAGGTTAGAGTTTGTCAAAGAGAATGGCAATATAATTTCTATGGTTAAGGTTAAGGTTAGGCATTGTTTCGGAGTTGGTTAAGGTTAGAACGGTTAAGTTTAGGCGTTGTTAAGGAGCTGGTTAAGGTTAGAGTTTGTCAAAGAGAATGGCAATAGACAGCCTATTTCCGCGCGACCTGGGCGCTGGGCGGCGGAAAATGAAAGGCGCATTACTGCATGCCACTACGGTAAATTTTTGCACTGCTTGCTTGGCATAAAGCTACACGCATCCCGCCGGTGTTCCATACCATTATATTCAAACTAGCCATAATCTATGCATGTTTTTGTGTAGTTTTTGGTAATGTTTCTGGAGTGTGAAGCTACAATAGATGTACATCCAATTAATGAGGTCCCGTTGAGAGCTGAGCTTAAAAACATATATATATACAAATAAAAATCCCCTAATTTCCCCTCACCCAGAAAGTCGTACAGGCCTGTGTTCCAAGAACACATCCTCCGCGATTGACTTTCTCCCCTAGTCCACCGGATTGCCCAAACTGAGCATTGTAATCTTAATCTACCTATGCTAATTGCCATAGGATCTAACATTTCCATTCTATTGCAATAGAATGTCGCTTTTGGTCTTGCCCCTTCCCTTACTGTAATGAAGTGTTGTGATAAATGACAGAAAAAATAAAATAAACAATAAAAAAAAGAGAATAAACTTTTATCGACATATTCATTTGAACCCTCTACTAACGTGTGGAAAAACGGAAAAAAGGAAAAGATTGTAGAGCAATATTGACACCTTAATGTGAAGAACATTGGAAAAGAACAATGTAAGTTAAAATATATTTTTAAAAAATATAGAGTAATGAGAAGAAAAAATTAAATAAAATAAAAATCAATGGAAAGATATAGATAAGGAGTGAGAGATAGAATAATTATCAACGTGGAGAAGCCACTAGTCTCGAATTAACAGATTAGATATGATAGAAAAGCAGCGCCTTTTAGAGCTTCAATGTGCCCTCAATGGAGTGATTACTTAAATTGTTAGAATAACCTTGTAGTGTTCATACGTTTAAGTGTGGTTAATTTTTAAACTATTATTAAAGATTGATAGAACTTCATTTAATTTATTATCTGCTATGTGTATACACACCGGATGTTTATTGTTAGAGTTGTAGGCTTCGTTGTCATGGTGCCTTATATTCTAGAAGGTTGTAGAGTATACTATTGCCTAGACTATTTTATGTTCCAGAATGATCTAAGAGACTCAGGGCATTTGAGCGATAAACCCAGAATATTCCAGATAGATCTTTTTGCAATGATATGTATTTGTCTCCTCAGAGACCAGAGTCTGAAATTATAATGTATTATGAATCGTATTATACACAATACACATTGTTATAGACGGCTTGCATATCGTCTGCTACCTTGATGAACACAATAAAGTCATTCTAACACTGGTATACAATGAGAAAGAGGCTTATATGTTTCCGACATTTTCGCCCTGCCTTGGGTTATTTGCTCCAATTCGATTCAGAAAATCCTCAGCTTCCATAGGTGTGTGTATATCTGACCTGCGACCGTCACTGCCCAAGAATGATAACAGCGCTGGGTATGATAGCCTTGGCTTGTAACCGGCTTTGAACAGCTTTTGCATCACATCTTTGTATGGTAGACGTCGGTTGATGGCATCTTTGCTCAAATCTTCGTAGATAAATATTGGTTTACCATCATACTTCAGATTCCCACGTTGGTTGCGAGCATATTTGATGATGTCATCCCTTGTTGTAGTCTTCCACAGGGTGACAATGATGACTCTTGGCCCGTTGATTCTTTGCCCCCGAGAACCGATTCTGTAAACTTGATCCACTTCTGGCACTTTGTTTGGGTCGATGTTATTCAAAATCGTTGATAACACTGTTGGAAAGTTGGGATCTTCGCAGTTTACTGCTTCTTCAAGCCCTACAATGCGGATGTTATTCCGCCTGTGGTAGCGTTGGGTTTCTAGTAGCCTCTCCGCCGCTTCGTTTTTAAGCCCTTGTATTTCCCTCCGATATTCTTCTTTCACTCTTTCCATCTCTTGTCCCATCTCTGTCATGCCACCTTCGTTCGCCTTGACTGCTTTTGTGATTTCTGTCACCGTATTCTCCACTGTCGTGATTCGCATGGACTGTAAAGCGACCGCTCTCATAACCTCTTCGAATTTAGTATCGATGTGTTCAACGTGTGCTTTGAAAGCGACCATCTGTTCTTTTATCAGGATAGTCAGAGAGTTGAAGTCGGGTTGTGTAATTGAACTGCTTGTGTCAGTTGATGTTGTTGGAGCAGTGAGGGATCCGATGGATGATTTTGCTATTATCTTCTCAAAATCGCCTGCTTTTTCCTTCACGGTATTTTTTTCTGATGTTCCTGTTATGTTGTCATCTGTTGTCTCCCTCTCGGGGACAATTGTCTTTGGTCCCTGTGTATTCTCCTCTATATTCCCCGCGCCGGGGCTCACCAACGGATCTGCCACAGCGTCGCCTGTCATTGTCTTTGACCGAGTTTCAATCTGCGCCGTTAGCTTTGCCGTTTCTTGTTTCTTTCCCGTCTTTTCCTTATCCCTAACCATGTTGTCTTTTGATATAGTTAGTAGAAGGTCTTATCAATACATACGATGTGGTCTAGTCTCTTTTGGTACTGTCCAAATAAGGTTTTTAAACGAAATTAACGATAACGGGAGCGGAGCTGTAACCAATTGCGTGCGCTACATATTGCAGCTAAACCGGAAGCCGGTTAACCTTCTGTAGTGGGGTAGTGAAAGGGTTAACCTTCTGTAGTGTGGTAGTGAACGGGTTAACCTTCTGTAGTGGGGTAGTGAAAGGGTTAACCTTATGTACTGTAGTGTGGTAGTAAATGGGTTAACCTTCTGTAGTGTGGTAGTGAAAGGTTAACCTTCTGTAGTGGGGTAGTGAAAGGGTTAACCTTATGTAGTGTGGTAGTGAACGGGTTAACCTTCTGTAGTGTGGTAGTGAATGGGTGGTAGTGAAAGGGTTAACCTTCTGTAGTGTGGCAGTGAAAGGGTTAAGGACAGCCCGTCCCTATAGTTCTCTCGGTACACACGGTACAACCATACAGCGCCGTGCCACTTCCTGTTCTGCCACTTCCCTGTTCTGCCACTTCCTGTTCTGCCACTTTCCTGTTATGCCACTTCCCTGTGCTGCCACTTTCCTGTCCTGCCACTTCCTGTTCCCACCTCCTTGACCGCGGCCCACCTACCATGCGCAGGCCTCGCAGGGCTCCGAGCAGGAGCAGCTGGACTACACGCTCAACAACAAGCGCAGGGTGGTCCGCCTGGTGCTCCACTGGGCCTCCGTGCACAGGGACCACCTCCAGGAGGAGGCCACGTCCCTGGCCTTCCTGCAGGTCTGTCTGTCTCCACCCCTCTGGCCTTCCTGCAGGTCTGTCTGTCTCCACCCCCCTGGCCTTCCTGCAGGTCTGTCTGTCTCCACCCCTCTGGCCTTCCTGCAGGTCTGTCTGTCTCCACCCCTCTGGCCTTCCTGCAGGTCTGTCTGTCTCCACCCCTCTGGCCTTCCTGCAGGTCTGTCTGTCTCCACCCCTCTGGCCTTCCTGCAGGTCTGTCTGTCTCCACCCCTCTGGCCTTCCTGCAGGTCTGTCTGTCTCCACCCCTCTGGCCTTCCTGCAGGTCTGTCTGTCTCCACCCCTCTGGCCTTCCTGCAGGTCTGTCTGTCCCCACCCCTCTGGCCTTCCTGCAGGTCTGTCTGTCTCCACCCCTCTGGCCTTCTTGCAGGTCTGTCTGTCTCCACCCCCCCTCTGGCCTTCCTGCAGGTCTGTCTCCTGTCTCCACCCCTCTGGCCTTCCTGCAGGTCTGTTTGTCTCCACCCCTCTGGCCTTCTTGCAGGTCTGTCTGTCTCCACCCCCCCTCTGGCCTTCCTGCAGGTCTGTCTCCTGTCTCCACCCCTCTGGCCTTCCTGCAGGTCTGTCTGTCCCCACCCCTCTGGCCTTCCTGCAGGTCTGTCTCCACGTCCCTGGCCTTCCTGCAGGTCTGTCTGTCTCCACCCCTCTGGCCTTCCTGCAGGTCTGTCTGTCCCCACCCCTCTGGCCTTCCTGCAGGTCTGTCTGTCCCCACCCTTCTGGCCTTCCTGCAGGTCTGTCTGTCTCCACCCCCCTGGCCTTCCTGCAGGTCTGTCTGTCTCCACCCCTCTGGCCTTCCTGCAGGTCTGTCTGTCTCCACCCCTCTGGCCTTCCTGCAGGTCTGTCTGTCTCCACGTCCCTGGCCTTCCTGCAGGTCTGTCTGTCTCCACCCCTCTGGCCTTCCTGCAGGTCTGTCTGTCCCCACCCCTCTGGCCTTCCTGCAGGTCTGTCTGTCCCCACCCTTCTGGCCTTCCTGCAGGTCTGTCTGTCTCCACCCCCCTGGCCTTCCTGCAGGTCTGTCTGTCTCCACCCCTCTGGCCTTCCTGCAGGTCTGTCTGTCTCCACCCCTCTGGCCTTCCTGCAGGTCTGTCTGTCTCCACCCCTCTGGCCTTCCTGCAGGTCTGTCTGTCTCCACCCCTCTGGCCTTCCTGCAGGTCTGTCTGTCTCCACCCCTCTGGCCTTCCTGCAGGTCTGTCTGTCTCCACCCCTCTGGCCTTCCTGCAGGTCTGTCTGTCTCCACCCCTCTGGCCTTCCTGCAGGTCTGTCTGTCTCCACCCCTCTGGCCTTCCTGCAGGTCTGTCTGTCTCCACCCCTCTGGCCTTCTTGCATGTCTGTCTGTCTCCACCCCCCCTCTGGCCTTCCTGCAGGTCTGTCTCCTGTCTCCACCCCTCTGGCCTTCCTGCAGGTCTGTCTGTCTCCACCCCCCCTCTGGCCTTCCTGCAGGTCTGTCTGTCTCCACGTCCCTGGCCTTCCTGCAGGTCTGTCTGTCTCCACCCCTCTGGCCTTCCTGCAGGTCTGTCTGTCTCCACGTCCCTGGCCTTCCTGCAGGTCTGTCTGTCTCCCGTCCCTGGCCTTCCTGCAGGTCTGTCTGTCTCCACGTCCCTGGCCTTCCTGCAGGTCTGTCTGTCTCCACCCCTCTGGCCTTCCTGCAGGTCTGTCTGTCTCCATGTCCCTGGCCTTCCTATTCCTATTATCGGCCGATATTGGCATTAAATGTAATATCGGAAATTATCGGTTCAAATTATTATTATTATTATTATTTTTTTTTTTTTTACATTTAACCTTTGTTTACCTAGGCAAGCAAGTAAGAACACATTTTTAATTAAATGTATTGTCAAAGGTATGCATAATGTTGTGTTAATTCCACAACAAGAGATATGTAATGTTAATTACCTGAAATGATTCCGTTTTTTGGGGGGGTTGGGGGGGGGGGGGGACCCTGCATATATCGGTATCGGTTGATATCGGTATCGGAAATTAAGAGTTGGACAATATCGGTATATCGGATATCGGTAAAAGAAAAAGAGCCAATATCGAACATCCCTATAGTCTCCACCTCTCTGGTCTTTCTCCAGGGACAGCCTCAGCCAGGGCAGTAGCTCACATGTCCAACCGTATTGATTTCTCAATTATCAGTGTAAAGTGGTTCCACATAGACTTATTTGTGGCGACCAGACACCTTCTTCTAGATCTAGACAGGCCCACCACAAATACAGTATATTCCCCATTCGGAGACACTATTAGCAGGGCTTCCTGCGTTGCACACACACGCATGCACACACACACACACACGCACACGCACGCACACGCACACGCACATACACATGCACATTTACATTTAGTAGTTTAGCCGACGCTTTTATCCAAAGCAGTCAGCAGGAAGGGTACAGCTCTGGCAGCTGAGGGTCAATAAGATTGTTTGTGAAACAGTGTTGAACTTGAGTGCTACAGTATTGAGTGCATAGTAGTATAGACATATTAGCATAGTAGGTAGTAGTATAGACATATTAGCATAGTAGGTAGTAATATAGACATATTAGCATAGTAGGTAGTAATATAGACATTAGCATAGTAGGTGGTAGTAATATAGACATAGTAGCATAGTATTATAGGCAAGGTACATTAATAATAATAATAATAATAATAATAATAATAATAATAATAATAATAATAATAATAATAATAATAATAATAATAATAATAATAATAATAATAATAATAATAATAATAATAATAATAATAATAATAATAATAATAATAATAATAATAATAATAATAATAATAATAATAATAATAATAATAATAATAATAATAATAATAATAATAATAATAATAATAATAATAATAATAATAATAATAATACATTTTATTTGGTGGTGCCTTTCATGACACCCAAGATCACCTTAGGCTACGTTTAGATGAGCGTTTTGTGAACAGAAACCGCAAAAGTCATCTTGCGGTTTCACTTTTAATTTTACGTTTAGACGAGCGTTTTGGGGTGGAATTCTCCGTGCAGACGACGCTGTAACGACGGAGCCCCGCTGTCACACGATTGGCGCATATGTCACATGACGTGCTGTGAAGACCCGCCCTACTCTGCCTCTGATTCGCAGACTGTGGATGGGGAATGTGATTGGACCAAAGCAGAGTCACTCGCAGACAGTGGGTCCACTCACGCCGCGGGACAGATTATTGTGTATTTAACCCTTTCACTGCCACACGACAGCCGGTTGTGTGATAGTAAAGGGTTAACCTTCTGTCGTGTGGCAGTGAAAGGGTTAAAAGTACTGCCAATGTAGCCTTCAGGTGATCTCCGTTGAATATACTTGCTTTGTTTACGTCTCGGCTACTGGCGCATACCTGCTACCTGTGACGTAAGCAGTACGCGCGACCAGAGCCGTGACAACCCTTTCGTCATCGTTTTAACAGATTTATACGGTTTACAGTTTAGACGAGAGCGCAAAGCTTTTGCGTTTCTAGGAATTCCACCCTGGAAGGTAGTCTCACTTTTTTGCGGTTTCACCCCGTAAAAACGCCGTTTCCGTATAAACGAAAGGCACATCCGAAAAAATATTTTTGCGGATTCACCTGCTAGCGTTTCCGTCTAAACGGGGCCTTAGAGATCATAGAAAAAAGAAACACAGCAAGGCAGTTAAAAGTCAAGGTTAAAAATAAAACAGGAAGTATAAAAACAGTGATGTTAAAATAACAAAACAAACAAACAGCAGGGGGTATAGGACAGTGACGGAGGTTATAATGAATATGCGTGTTTGAACAGATGGGTTTTTCAGTTGTGATTTGAATGATGATAGTGAGTCAGACTGTCGGATATGTGCGGCTAGGTGGTGCAGTGGGCAAGGCGCTCGCCACCAACGCAGGAGATGCTGGGTTCGAGCCCAGCTCTTGGCGTTGCTACCAGCTTGGCTGGTCATTCATACTAATACAATTGGCAGTGTTAGGGGGTGGGAAGCTGGCGGGTGGGGATCGGACGTTGTGGACAGCGACTCCTACAGGTCGGTTGGTGCGCCTGCGCAGTAGAATCAGGAAGCGACGAGGGCGGCGTGTCCCTCCCATGCGTTACTCCTCGCCGCTGAGAGATCGCGCTGTGCAGGTGAAAAGATGCGACGGCTGCCTCCTCGTGTACCGGAGGGGACACGTGATGCAAGGCTTGGTCCACATTGCAGCCGGCTTGTGGGAGGCGTGGCCTAACAGCGTTCGAGACAGGGGAGGGTAGAATTGGACGATACGAAATTGGGATGGGAGAAAAAATAGAAAAAATGGGGAGAAAAAGTAGATCAAAAAAGACTGTCGTATATGTGGGGGCAGGGAGTTCCAGATTACTTAGTAGCAGAGTGCATACTAGTAAAAGAAACACACACACACATGCACACACATTATGCATTATGAAGGTTTTCCTCTGAGCTCTAACTCTTGTGTTTTGTTTCCCCCAGGAGTTCCTCTTGGCCGTGTCCCACGACGCCAGGGGGATCGTGGCCCTCAAGGACCAGCTGCCTGAGCTGGAGAAGATCGTTAAGCAAACGTACG
>NW_028170736.1:0-1000 GCF_963971535.1 Notolepis coatsorum | reverse complement strand
ATGCAATGACTGTCCCAGAAGTCTCAGGGCTAGATCCACAAAGAATGGATTGCACGGTGCTACATCAGTGGCGTTTTTAGGGTTAGAAAACATAGAATTTATTTTTATTTTTATTATTATTATTATTTAAACACAGAAATACGCAATTTTAGAGTAATTATGAATACTGAATAACTAGAATCATTAGAGGTTCTCAAAGTGAGGTCCATGTCCATGAGAGGGATCTGGGCAGTCCCCTTAGAAAATTCAAAGTTAACAGTACCAAATCATCAGTTTCTTATTTATTTATTAACCTTTATTTAGCCAGATAAAACATTGATCTGGTCCAAGAGGCCCCAACAGGAGTACAAATATACATATATACACATATATACATATATATATATAATATATATACATATACTGTACATACATACACACATATACACCAATAACAAAATAAAAACATAGTTAAGAATCATACACATAAGCAAATAAACAAACAAACAAATGCACAGCCTATGTACAAAAGAAATAAACAGTTCATATCTAGTCTTTACAGTTTTCTTCAATTGCATAAACACTCAAATCAAAAGTATTACACAATTATCAAAACCTTATGCTCAAGGAGCAAAACATAGGCCCAGATTTGTACCCCTACACGCACAATGTCAGCCTCACACTTTTTGCAAAACAATACACACAGTGATTTGCAAAACACTAAACACACTTGCAATACATTACACATAGAATGTCAAATTACCACACATATGAGCCAATTGGTTAAACACAGCCATCAGATGCACAAACACACCATTGCTTAATTGTAGATACACCAATCAGGTTTAAGCACTATAAAAATGCAGCAGGTGAGTTCACCTGTCTTCAACCAAAATGGAAGGAGAGTACTGTACACAGAGAACGTGAAAATATACAATTCAACACTACACAAGACAACCAATGATGCAGACTGATGAAAATATACATTTTCTCCCATTTCCCCAAATCAGTCAACATGGAG
>NW_028170737.1:0-12895 GCF_963971535.1 Notolepis coatsorum | reverse complement strand
GGTATTCTGGTCTTATTCTGTTCTTTTCTGTTCTATTCTGTTCTATTCTGTTCTATTCTGTTCTATTCTGTTCTATTCTGGTCTATTCTGGTCTATTCTGTTCTATTCTGTCTATTCTGTTCTTTCTGTTCTATTCTGTTCTATTCTGTTCTATTCTGTTCTATTCTGTTATTTTCTGGTCTATTCTGTTCTATTCTGTTCTATTCTGTTCTATTCTGGTCTACCTGTTACTGCACAATGTTGTTTTCTTCTTTTGATTCTATTATATGTACCACTGTATTGCACATCGTTGCGGGCAAGACCACCCGCATTTCATTGTATACCTGTATGCCGTGACAATTAAAACTCTTGACTTGACTTGGTCTATTCTGTTCTATTCTGTTCTATTCTGTTCTATTCTGTTATTTTCTGGTCTATTCTGTTCTATTCTGTTCTATTCTGTTCTATTCTGGTCTATTCTGTTCTATTCTGTTCTATTCTCTCGTGAGCGTTTTTGGGAGTGTTCCTTTATAACCGTAGATGTTTAGGGCGGCTGGGTGGCGCAGCGGACATTGCGCTCGTCACCAACGCAAGAGACACCGGGTTCGAATCTGGCTGGCGGCGTTGCCTCCGGCTTGGGCCGGCCGTCATACTAACTCATTTGGCAGTCAGCGGGTGGAAGCCGATGGGTGGTAATCTGGACGTTGTGGACAGCGACTCCTACAGGTCGGTCATGGCGCCTGCACAGCGAGGGAGGGAGATGGTGAGGGTAGTGTGACCCTCCCACGCGTTACACCTCACCAATGAGAGTCCTCGCTGGCAGGTGAAAAGAGGCTGCTGGCTGTCTCCTATGTATCCGAGGAAGCATGTGATAGACTTCAGGACTCCCTAGACCGACCAGTGGGGGGGGGGGGGGGGGGCACATGCAAGCAACGACCAGGAAGGGGAGGGGGGAATTGGCATAACGACTAAATTGGGACGGGAGGAAAATACAGAAAAATAGGAGAAAAAGTGGATACAAAAAAAGAGCCGTAGATGTTTTTAGACGGCGGCCTATGAGATCATAGGGGTTTTGTGAGACGAGTGTTGTTTAAGATTAGATACGATAAGGTAAGATATTCCTTTATTGATCCCCTTGGGGAAATCTGGGCCTCATAGCAGCATGGGGGAGGGGGGGGAGGGGGAGGTACACGTATGGGCAGGGTAATAAGTAGAAATACAGGCGATAAAACTAGATCTGAATGTAAAAACATGAGAAAGATAAACAGTGTAAACAAAGGTGCAGATAAGCTGTCGGTTATATTACATGTTACAATGAATACAGGCGATAAAGAATTTGAATCTGAATGTATACTATGAATATAAGAACCAACACATTATATTCTATTCTATGGGAGTTTGGGTCTATTTTAACCCTGACCTGACCCTTCCTTCCTCTGCGGGGTGTGTGTTTGTAGTGAGGGCCTGTGGATCAGAGCTGCGGTCAAGACGTTGTGGACAGTCTTTGTTTTTCCTGGAGGGATTCTGGACGCGCTACGCAAATACGTATTAAAAACAACCACATAAACTCATTCTCTTAACCTCAGTTCTCAAATGTTGCCAACGACCTCTATACATATATAATATACACTATAATAATAAACACTGCATATGGACCCTGGTGCAGTGTGTTACTACGGTTTGGACCATCATCACTATTACTGCTGTCTGATTGAATCCTGCCACTCACTAGGTGGTAGTGGTGGCAAAATCAAATCTGCACAAATTATGTTTCTGGCAATAAAAAAACAAATTACCAAGCAACATTAAAAAAAATTCATGGCTAGAGAGAGTGTTTATGATTTTAGAGGGACATTAGCTTTAAAGCAACCTACGGTACGTACAACTCTTAAAAGTATGTGCATTGCAGTTTGTGGGGTATCACTCTGGAATGGTCTGGAGGTGAGTATAAAATTAAGCAATAATATCAATCAATCAAAAAATACAGGTAGATATAAACAAGCACTTATGGACACATATAAGAGAGAGGAGCTTGAGCAGTAATGTGACTGCCATTTTTTCTCATTTGGATATTTGGATATATAAAAAAACTGTACTTTTATTAAATGTTTCATTATTTGTTATATTATTTTTATTTGTATTAAATTATAATGTAAAATATTGTAAGGAAGGGGCAGGGCTTGATACGTTTTTTTAATATTTTTTATTATTTTATTTTACTTCCGCCTGTTCCTTCTCTAACACTTTTTTTTTTTTAAACTTGTTTTTATGTTTCTATGTTCAAGACAAATACAAATCAATCAATCACTATTCACTACTGTTCACTACTATTACTGTTATCATCACTATCATCATTACTACTTGCACTTCGTTCTACATTTAGTCATTTAGCTGAAACGCTTTTATCCAAGGCGACTTACAACTTCTGTACAACAAGTCAGCAGGAAGGAAGGGTACAACTCTGGCGCTAAGGGTCACTAACATTGTTCCACCTCTATACATAATATACACTACTATAATAATAAACACTGCACAGACTCTGGTGCAGTGTGTTACCAAGGTTTGGACCCTGTGTACTATCATCACTATCACTACTGTCTGATTGAATCCTGCCACTCACTACTGTTCACTACTACTACTGTTATCACCATTATCATTATTACTTTGCACTTTGTTCTATGTTCTATTATTATTACTACCTATTTCCCCAACACCTAAACATACTCGAAAGTGCACCCAAAGAAAACTGTTTTGCTCTGGATGCACGGTAGAGTAGGTTTCATGGCTTTCTGTGGAGGATTAGATTAGATTTAAATGTATTGTCATCATGCAGTACAGTACAATGAAAATAAGTTTGGCATCCAACCAGAGTGCAAATGTAACAGTAAAGTGCAACAATAATATACAATGTACAGGTGATTAAACTGGCTATGAAATATCTAAATTAGTACTACTGAGTATAGTGCTAATCAGCTGTATGTACAGTGTTGTAGCCACTATGGTAGTAAGTCGTACTGGCCAGCAGCGTAACTAGTAAGAGTAGGTAAGAGATATGTACGGATATAGATATAGTATCTACAGATGTGTAAAAAGGATTATATGCAGGTATGCAATCCAATCCAATCCAATCCACTTTATTTATAAAGCACATTTAAAAACAACAAAGTTGACCAAAGTGCTGTACAAGCCCCACAACATAAGATAAAAACATAAAAACAAAAAAAAGATAAAAGCACACAATAAAAACAAATACAATATGTCACGTAAAAAAGGCAGGTCTCTCAAAAACTGTTTAAAACACAGAAAGCCAGAGCAAATAAATGTGTTTTGAGGCGTGATTTAAAACACCTGCAGAGTGGGGGCCTGCCTAACCTGCAGAGTGGGGGCCTGTCTAACATGCAGAGTGGGGGCCTGTCTAACATGCAGAGTGGGGGCCTGCCTAACATGCAGAGTGGGGGCCTGTCTAACCTGCAGAGTGGGGGCCTGCCTAACATGCAGAGTGGGGGCCTGTCTAACATGCAGAGTGGGGGCCTGCCTAACATGCAGAGTGGGGGCCTGTCTAACATGCAGAGTGGGGGCCTGTCTAACATGCAGAGTGGGGGCCTGTCTAACATGCAGAGTGGGGGCCTGTCTAACATGCAGAGTGGGGGCCTGTCTAACATGCAGAGTGGGGGCCTGTCTAACATGCAGAGTGGGGGCCTGTCTAACATGCAGAGTGGGGGCCTGTCTAACATGCAGAGTGGGGGCCTGTCTAACATGCAGAGTGGGGGCCTGCCTAACATGCAGAGTGGGGGCCTGTCTAACATGTAGAGTGGGGGCCTGTCTAACATGCAGAGTGGGGGCCTGCCTAACATGCAGAGTGGGGGCCTGTCTAACATGCAGAGTGGGGGCCTGTCTAACCTGCAGAGTGGGGGCCTGTCTAACATGCAGAGTGGGGGCCTGTCTAACATGCAGAGTGGGGGCCTGTCTAACATGCAGAGTGGGGGCCTGCCTAACATGCAGAGTGGGGGCCTGACTAATAACATGCAGAGTGGGGGCCTGCCTAACATGCAGAGTGGGGGCCTGTCTAACATGCAGAGTGGGGGCCTGTCTAACCTGCAGAGTGGGGGCCTGTCTAACATGCAGAGTGGGGGCCTGTCTAACCTGCAGAGTGGGGGCCTGTCTAACATGCAGAGTGGGGGCCTGTCTAACATGCAGAGTGGGGGCCTAACATGCAGAGTGGGGGCCTGTCTAACATGCAGAGTGGGGGTCTAACCTGCAGAGTGGGGGCCGTTATATACAGGAGTGCTCGCATTACTAGCAGGAGCTATAGTATCCAGTATGAAGCACAGTATGGATTGTGCTGAGGAAGGCAGTATGGAATAGGGGGCTTAGGGGTCCAGAATTGTGAACGCACCCTTTAATAACAGACGCAGGGATCAGCAGGGATCTCTCCTGAACGAGCGGCACATTGTTCCTCGAAGCCCAAAGCTTCCAGAGCGAGATAAACACAGCGACCGCCATTATTACATAAGTTGATTCGACGTATAACTTTTTATTATTATGATTTATATCCTTAGCTGTATTATAGTAACCGAGGTGAATCAAATCCACATTGGCTCCAAAATGCCTGCCAAGATATTGGGACGTTTAATTCCAATTAGAGGTGGTTTGTTATTCTAGCAGGACTTCAGAACAAAAAAAAATATGGGAAATTCCAGAGCCAACACTGGATCGTTCACCACCAGAGCCTGGGGTTCGAGGGTGTACCGTGTGGAGCGGATCATATGGACCAGAGCCCTGGGCCTTGAGCCTTAGTGAGCCCCACCGGGGACCGGGGTCCATAATGAATGATGAATTAAGTGTCAGTTTGTTTCATATCGCTGATGATGAGTGTTGGAACCCTGAGTGTTGCCTTGACAACGGCATTGCGACTCCCGCCACCAAGGAACCGCCCCTATCTGGACACTCGTTGTTTTAGAACCGACACGCAACCCATTCTGCTGAGTCCAACCTGTATGTTATTGAAACTCTATTCTGCCAGAATAAATAATCCACATGCAGCAATCTTCTTATCGCCATCATATCATATTATCATATCATATCTCATATAATATCATATAATATCATATCATATCATATTATCATATCATATCATATCATATCTCATATCATATCATATCATTATCATATCATATCATATCATATTATCATATCATATTCATATCTCATTATCATATCATATCATCAAGGCCAGATTAAGAATTCAGAGGCCTCTGGGCCAGACTCTTGTGGAGGCCCCACACACACACACACACACACACACACACACACACACACACACGTGCATGCACACACAGTGGCGTTTTTATATGTAAAACATTGGTGGGGCAGCCACTAACCAAGGCTACATACCAGGCAAACTACAGTAATCAAAATGACAGTAATCGTTGTTCACACATTTCGCACCACATATCAGGCATAGGCTACAGGTAAGCCTGCATTGTTAGTCGTGAAAGCATATTAATCTGTCCACGCTGAATTAAACCCTCTATTTTCCTCAGACTTTCCTTTTTTTGGATTTATCCATGGTTAGCTTACTGGGGGGTCGGAAACTCAAGATTAGCCACTTGCAGACGGCAGGGAGAGGTGTGGGTGTGACGTACTGTATATTTTAGTTGATGGAATATTTTTTCATTTCAGTGTCACAGTATGACATCGATCTAGACCACGGACCGCGGCCCAAACGGCCCGGTTGTTAATCCGAGATCCACTACAGACAGAGAGGGACGTACAGTACGGTGGGGACAGACAGGCAGCAGACACCGCTGCACTAAAGAGTCACATGTTCCACATGTTTGTCCTCCGAGCTCCAGAATCATGTCTTGAGGCTATAAGCATGAGGTCTCCACTTACAGTAGGACAGAGGTGTTTGGTGGTTATTACACACATGACATTCACCAGGACATTACGAGTCGCAGCGCAGCCGACAAGCGACGACCAACGCTGCTGTATAATAGAAACTAAAGAAAGAGGAGGAGGAGAAGAAGAAGAAGGAGAAGAAGAAGAAGAAGAAGAAGAAGAAGAAGAAGAAGAAGAAGAAGAAGAAGAAGAAGAAGAAGAAGAAGAAGAAGAAGAAGAAGAAGAAGAAGAAGAAGAAGAAGAAGAAGAAGAAGAAGAAGAAGAAGAAGAAGAAGAAGAAGAAGAAGAGGAGGAGAAGAAGAAGAGAAGAAGAAGAAGAAGAGAAGAAGAAGAAGAAGAAGAAGAAGAAGAAGAAGAAGAAGAAGAAGAAGAAGAAGAAGAAGAAGAAGAAGAAGAAGAAGAAGAAGAAGAAGAAGAGAAGAAAAAGAAGAAGAGAAGAAGAAGAGAAGAAGAAGAAAGTAGAAGTAGAAAGTATAAGTAGAAAGTAGAAAGCTTTATTGTCATTAAGCACAATACAGTAAAAACGAGATACAACGATACCTACATACTAACTCTACCACACAACAAGTCCACTATCATCCCTGTATCCAAAAAATCCAAGCCTGCTTGCCTCAACGACTACCGCCCTGTAGCTCTCACCTCCATAGCCATGAAGTGCTTTGAGAAGCTAGTGAAGGGCTACATCTGCTCCTCCCTCCCCAATTTGCATATCGCCCCAACAGGTCCACGGAGGACGCCATAGCCCATGTGCTGCACACAGCAGCATCACACCTGGACAAGAGGCAGGGGAACTATGTGAGAATGCTATTCATCGACTACAGCTCAGCATTCAATACCATAGTCCCCTCCAAACTCATAGCCAAGCTCAGGGACCTGGGCTTGAACTATGACCTCTGCCAGTGGGTCTTGGACTTCCTGACGGGTAGACCCCAGGTGGTGAGAGCAGGCAACTGCACCTCCTCATCCATCACCCTCAACATAGGGGCCCCCCAGGGCTGTGTTCTGAGTCCCCTCCTCTACTCCCTGTACACACATGACTGTGTGGCTCAGCGGAACAACAACACAATCATCAAATTTGCTGACGACACAGTAGTGGTGGGCCTGATCTCTGCAAACTATGAGAGGGCCTACCTGGAAGAGGTCAAGGTCCTGGCGGGATGGTGCCAGGAAAACAGCCTCTCCCTGAACGTCAGCAAAACAAAAGAGATGATTGTGGACTTTAGGAGGTCGGGGGTCAGGGACTACAGCCCCCTCAGCATCGACGGGGCACCGGTTGAGAGAGTGAACTGCTTTAAGTACCTCAGAGACCACATTTCCGAGGACTTGACATGGACCACACACATTGACAGTGTTGTGAAGAAGGCACGGCAACGCCTCTACTTCCTCAGGCGCCAAGGAAGTTCCAAGTCAGTCAGAAGATCCTTAAGAACTTCTACTCATGTACAATAGAGAGCATCCTGACTGGCAATATCACCTCCTGGTTTGGGAATAGCACCGCACAAGACCGTAGCAGACTACAGAGAGTGGCCCGTTCAGCCGAGCGCACAATTGGAGGGGGGCTTCCCACTCTGCAGAACATTTACAACAAGCGGTGCAGGGGGAAGGCGAAGAGAATCATCAAGGACTCCAGCCACCCAAACAACTGCCTCTTTGAACTGCTGCGGTCAGGCAAGCGATACCGGAGTCTAATGGCAAGCACAGAAAGACTCAGAAGAAGCTTCTATCCTCAGGCCATCAGGTTGCTCAACGAACAATAACACTATGCAACAACCATCAAATGCACTCACAGCACACACAACCACACGCACACACTCACTTTAAACAAACAACACACTGCAGCACCCACTCTACACACTTTAGAACACCTAGACACACTTTATATTTATTGGCAAAGAATTTGCACTACAACCCATACCTCAGGACACCTTACTGTAAATTGTACCTAAATTGTACCTCATCCCATTTCTGCTCTGCACTATATAGTATTGTATATTAGTATATTGCATAGTATATTGTATGGTAACTCAGTTACTGCTATCCTGCACTGAACATTGTACATATGTACATACTGAACACTTGTGTCTACTACGTACGTGACTCCTATTTTTTACTTTTACTTGCTATACTTATTTTATTTCACACTTATCTTTGTCTAGCACAGTCTCTGGAGCGTAACAGAAAAAAGCATTTTGTATAAAAGTATTCTGTACTTCTGTATGACAACTATTAAAGAAACTTGAAACTTGATGCACCTATAGACACACTACCATACATACATGTGGTGTACAGTACCTATACTCACTCACACACCACACATCCATGTTCCCACTCAGACCCTCTGCTACATACATGCACTTATTCACAGGAACATTAAAAAGGTTTAAAAAAAAAAGCATTGCAAAATCATCACAGTAGAAAAGAAGAAAAAGAAGAAGAAAAAGATTCAATTAGATTAGATTCAAATGTATTGTCATTATTCAGCACAAGTGCAGTACAACGAAAAGAAGAACAATAAGAAAAGACAGATGGATAGAAAGGAAACAGAACAGCAGTATAATAATAGTCTCTCCAGACAAACCCTTCCAGGGGTCCCTCCTACCCCCCCCCCCCTACCCCACCCCACCACACCACACCCATCCACCCCATCCCTCTCCCATCCAACCCCTCCCCCCTAAATCTCTCTCCCATCCCCCCCTTCTTCTAGTCACACTTTTTTTTTTTTTTTTACTCATATTTCAAATCAACCTATATTTTATTTCATAATTCTATTCTATTCTATATTGTGCTTAACTTGGTTCATATTTCATTTTATTTTACTCCACCTCTTCTTATTATTATCTGTCCGTTAATGTCGCACCACAAAAAACTGCCAAAGGAAATTCCTTGTACGTGAAAAAAACTACATGGCAATAAAAGACCTTTTTGAATCTGATTTCTGATTCTGATTCTGATTAAAAAATGTGCACTTTTATTTTCAAGTGTCCCATCATGTGTCTGGGAGTCCCGGCGTCCCGTTCCCGACCCCGCCAGCCAGCCAGCCAGCCAGCCAGCCAGCGGTTCTCTTCCCAGGGTCTCTGGTCTCTCTAACGCGTTCCCACAGAGCCGGGTCAGCTGCTGCCGGCCGACACCCGACCAGAGGGCTCCTTATTCCCACGCCTCCCTCCGTGTGATGCACGGGCCCTGGAGGACCAGGCACACACACAGGCAGATACACACACGCAGACACACACACACACACAGGCAGATACACACACGCAGACACACACACACACAGGCAGATACACACACACAGACACACACACACACAGGCAGATACACACACGCAGACACACACACATACAGGCAGATACACACACGCAGACACACACACATACAGGCAGATACACACACACAGACACACACACACACAGGCAGATACACACACGCAGACACACACACATACAGGCAGATACACACACGCAGACACACACACATACATGTAAATACACACACGCAGACACACACACATACATGTAAATACACACACGCAGACACACACACATACATGTAAATACACACACGCAGACACACACACAGGCAAATACACACACGCAGACACACACACACATACATGCAAATACACACACGCAGACACACACACATACATGCAAATACACACACGCAGACACACACACATACATGCAAATACACACACGCAGACACACACACACACATACATGCAAATACACACACGCAGACACACACATATACATGCAAATACACACACACACACACACACACACACACATACATGCAAATACACACACACACACACACACACATACATGCAAATACACACACGCAGACACACACACATACAGGCAAATACACACACACACACACACACACACACACATACATGCAAATACACACACGCAGACACACACACACATACATGCAAATACACACACGCAGACACACACACACATACATGCAAATACACACACGCAGACACACACACACATACATGCAAACACACACACGCAGACACACACACATACATGCAAATACACACACGCAGACACACACACATACATGCAAATACACACACGCAGACACACACACATACATGCAAATACACACACGCAGACACACACACATACATGCAAATACACACACGCAGACACACACACACATACATGCAAATACACACACGCAGACACACACACACACACATGCAAATACACACACGCAGACACACACACATACATGCAAATACACACACGCAGACACACACACATACATGCAAATACACACACACAGACACACACATATACATGCAAATACACACACACAGACACACACATACATACAGGCAAATACACACACACAGACACACACATATACATGCAAATACACACACGCAGACACACACACATACATGCAAATACACACACGCAGACACACACACATACATGCAAATACACACATGCAGACACACACACATACATGCAAATACACACAGGCATGTACATTATGCACAAAACACACACACACAGTACATGCACACTATCAATCAATCAATCAACCAATCAATCAATCAATCAATTAATCAATCAATCAATCAATCAAATGTATTTATATAGCACATTTAGACATGACACTTGTCAACCAAAGTGCTTCACAGTAAGTCGCATAGCTAAAAACAAAGAAAAGTGCTAAAGTATAGAATAAACAGAAAACATAAACAACCAACGGACAGACAAGGAAACAGAACAACACGTCAACAAGCTAAAGGCGAGAGTCAGAGTGAGTCAGGGAAGGCCAGGCGGTAGAGAGGGGTTTAGAGTTTAGATTTTTTAAAAGACTCGATGGAACACACACATACATGCACACTATGCACACAAAACACACACACACAGTATATGTAAGGACAGATCAACACACACATACATGCACACACTATGCACAAAATACACACACACACACAGGATATGTAAGTACAGACCAACACACACATACATGCACACACACTATGCACAAAAAACACACACACACACAGTGTATTATGTAAGTACAGACCAACACACACATACATGCACACACTATGCACACAAAACACACACACACAGTATATGTAAGGACAGATCAACACACACATACATGCACACACTATGCACAAAATACACACACACACAGTATATGTAAGGACAGATCAACACACACATACATGCACACACTATGCACAAAATACACACACACACAGGATATGTAAGTACAGACCAACACACACATACATGCACACACTATGCACAAAAAAAAACACACACACAGTATATGTAAGGACAGACCAACACACACATACATGCACACACTATGCACAAACACACACGACACCCACACAGTGTATTATGTAAGTACAGATCAACACACACATACATGCACACACTATGCATAAAATACACACACACACACACAGTATTGTGTAAGGACAGACCAACACACACATGATACATGTGTCTGAAAAGCCACTACATGTGACGTCACGTGACACAGATTCCGTGAACGGAGGGAGGTCAGTTCTCGGAGGAGCTCGTACCACTTTAAGACCAGCCAGCCAGCGAGCCTGTCTCCGTTCACATTATGGTGATTCCCCCGGCGATCATGAGGCCGTCACAAACACACTATTGTATCGAGAGACAGATGTGGCCCTGGCTTCCCCAGATGCAGCCGTCCACATCATCTCCTGAGACGGGCCACTGAAGGGTCCAAGAGAACAAAAACAAGTGTCCTCGTGCCAGTTCTTCATGACTGTGATCAATTAGACTATGATAATATACTGTAAATCCTCTAATAGTGGAGGGTATTCACATAGAGGACGGGCCTCTTATAACGGACGGGGGGTTTGATACATGCAGACAAATACAGGCAGGCTTCCTATACAAGGTTGCAAAAAAAAGTTTTTTACATTTTTCGTGCCGTGTAGAATGAGATAAACTCTTGCCAATGCAAATTAAGTGCTGCCTCTCTCTACCGTTCTCTCTACCGTTCCCTACTCTCACTTCGTTGGCGTTAGCGTTAGCTAACGTTAGCTAACGTTGTCATAGCTAGATCTGTGGTGTCGGCTGGATGACGTTGGCTTTGTTTTGCAAACGTTAGTTAACGTTCGCTATCTGGCGTTGGCTGGCGTTGTCCAGTTGACATTACAGATCATGATGGCTATGATAGCGTTAGCTAAAGCTACTGCATGTTATCAACTTGATTCGACTCAGGTAGAGTCGAGAAGGTACCACACGCTAAATGGTCCCCGGACCCCGCAACCCTATAGACAGTTCCAAACTTCAGTGTGTGAATCATGTTAATCCACCACAATTGGGCCAGTTTGTGAAATTAAGGCCTGCCTCTTATATAAGCCTCTCTCTAATAAAGGCCTGGTGCTCTTTGCAGCTGAGGTAAATACAAGACCTGTCCTATATTAGAGGATTTATGGTAGTATAATATAATATAGAGAAGAGAGAGAGGAGGAGGAGGAGGAGGAGGAGGAGGAGGAGAGGAGGAGGAGAGGAGGAGGAGGAGGAGGAGGAGAGGAGGAGGAGAGAAGAGGAGAAGAAGAAGGAGAAGAAGAGAGAAGAGAGAAGAAGAAGAAGAAGAGAAGAAGAAGAAGAAGAAGAAGAAGAAGAAGAAGAAAGAAGAAGAAGAAGAAGAAGAAGAAGAAGAAGACCTCGTCTATAGCATTGTGTCTGACGAACTCAAAACTTCAATTTTTGCAAAACAATAACATCAAACTATTTCGAGAGCGACAGAGCGCGTTAGCTCTATACCCTCCGTCACGATACGTCAAGAAGAATGTCCTATCCAATGTCATTATGACTATGCATGCTCCTCCTGGTACACTGGCATCACAGTAGCACTGAAAGGTAGGCTACAGACAGCTCAGAACAAATGAGTTAGAATGATTTTAAAACTCCATCCCAGGGCTCACCTTTAGGGTGACCAGGTGTCCCCCTTTTGGTTGTACTGTCCCACCATTTGACCG
>NW_028170738.1:128353-180571 GCF_963971535.1 Notolepis coatsorum | reverse complement strand
TCACTACACCAGGGCTGAAACACTACATCACTACACCAGGGCTGAAACACTACATCACTACACCAGGGCTGAAACACTACATCACTACACCAGGGCTGAAACACTACACCAGGGCTGAAACACTACATCACTACACCAGGGCTGAAACACTACATCACTACACCAGGGCTGAAACACTACATCACTACACCAGGGCTGAAACACTACATCACTACACCAGGGCTGAAACACTACATCACTACACCAGGGTTGAAACACTACATCACTACACCAGGGCTGAAACACTACACCACTACACCAGGGCTGAAACACTACACCAGGGCTGAAACACTACATCACTACACCAGGGCTGAAACACTACATCACTACACCAGGGCTGAAACACTACATCACTACACCAGGGCTGAAACACTACATCACTACACCAGGGCTGAAACACTACATCACTACACCAGGGCTGAAACACTACATCACTACACCAGGGCTGAAACACTACATCACTACACCAGGGCTGAAACACTACATCACTACACCAGGGCTGAAACACTACATCACTACACCAGGGCTGAAACACTACATCACTACACCAGGGCTGAAACACTACATCACTACACCAGGGCTGAAACACTACACCACTACACCAGGGCTGAAACACTACATCACTACACCAGGGCTGAAACACTACATCAATACACCAGGGCTGAAACACTACACCAGGGCTGAAACACTACATCACTACACCAGGGCTGAAACACTACACCAGGGCTGAAACACTACATCACTACACCAGGGCTGAAACACTACACCAGGGCTGAAACACTACACCAGGGCTGAAACACTACACCAGGGCTGAAACACTACCTCTACAGTCACTTTCTGCCTTCACTTGTTTCTGTTTTAAATCCCATTTTCTCCCAAAAAACGAATAGCACTTGATCAGCCAGGTCACATTAATTGATTAGGTAAATGGCCAATATGAACCACACATGCTGTCTAGACTGCTTGTAATCCAGAATGTTGTGGGTCCAGCAGAACAACAAGGGTTAATTCTAAAGGGTTTTATTAATATGCTTAGATTTTTTGTACGCATGATCTCAAGAAGGTGCTGAACGAGCTCAGTGGCAGATTTTCATGTGGGGAGATAGAGCAGTCGTCTGGCAATCCGGAGGTTCCCGGTTCGATTCCCGCTCCTCCCGGGCAGCGTGTCGATGTGTCCTTGAGCAAGACACTTAACCCCTAATTGCCCCCAATGAGCAGGTTGGCACCTTGCATGGTTGCCTCTGCCGTCGATGTGTGAATGTGTGAGTGAATGTGTGAGTGAATGGGTAAAAATGTGAGGAACAAATTGTAAAGCGCTTTGGATAAAAGCGCTATATAAAAAAGCAGCCATTTACCATCATGTCTGGTAATTTTTTGCATGGTGCTATTCACTGTCAAAGATGCAAAGAAAAATCATAATTTATATTCTCCTTTGTTTCATCACAATTTACTCAAGCCTAGTAACACACACACTATTTATGACACTGGGAATAAAAGCACTGAGGTCCATAGAACTCCCTAGATACCAAGAACATGCTAATGGGCCTTGTAGAAGTGGAGCAATCTTCCATTTACTTAGGTACCGTATGTATTTTTAGGCACATTTTCAGAAAATAGGGCTTAACAGGTTAACTCACAGGTAATAACCACTTCAAACACAAGGGTTAACTCAGGTAATAACCACTTCAAACACAAGGGTTAACTCACAGGTAATAACCACTTCAAACACAAGGGTTAACTCAGGTAATAACCACTTCACACACAAGGGTTAACTCAGGTAATAACCACTTCAAACACAAGGGTTAACTCAGGTAATAACCACTTCAAACACAAGGGTTAACTCAGGTAATAACCACTTCAAACACAAGGGTTAACTCAGGTAATAACCACTTCAAACACAAGGGTTAACTCAGGTAATAACCACTTCAAACACAAGGGTTAACTCAGGTAATAACCACTTCAAACACAAGGGTTAACTCAGGTAATAACAACTTCAAACACAAGGGTTAACTCAGGTAATAACCACTTCAAACACAAGGGTTAACTCAGGTAATAACCACTTCAAACACAAGGGTTAACTCAGGTAATAACCACTTCACACACAAGGGTTAACTCAGGTAATAACCACTTCAAACACAAGGGTTAACTCAGGTAATAACCACTTCAAACACAAGGGTTAACTCACAGGTAATAACCACTTCAAACACAAGGGTTCTGTATCGTTAGTGGCTTAGCTTGGCATCGCTACTGCACTATCTCGCGTACGTGCACGCGTACTGAATAAACCACAAATGTACCTCTAATACCAGTATTAGTCTGACCACACCCCTCATCAGCTTACCTTCATAAGCAGGTGTGTGGTCACCTGCTCTCCTCCTTCTCGCTTTCACCACAAGGAAGAGGTGCCTCGGTAGATCCCCACACTTGACACCATGATGGAAGAAATTGGATTAGGAACAGCTTGGGAAACAAGGATACGTTGACATCATATCTTTATTTTCTCTCTCACTATTTTCGAGAAAATACGGCGATATTGTCTTCGTACTGGAGTGTCTAGAAGATGATGATCATTCTAAAAACCCTCCACCGGTTTTCGTATTGGGAGCACGCCGCTGCATGCTTCTCAACTGCAGTTCCTTGCTGTGTTTGTTGGGGTGAAACCTGTCAGGCCACAGCTGAACTGTCGGACATGCCGCTGTTGTGAGGAGCGGTGCGTTCCAGGTTGGGTGAGTAGTGTTTGCTGGCGGGCTCCACTTGTCTGTTAGTGCTATGGGGGCTACTTGACAAAGTTTATGGAAACCGGCCCCAGGCTAGGGTCCTTTGTTTAGCCGCCTAGGCGACAGAAGGCCTTGGTCTGGCGACCATTATAGTTTTAACTGGTGGGCCGCGACCATTGACACTGGTGATCCCTGTGTGTTCTGGACGAGTGGATTCTCTCTGTCACCGTGTTAAGACCCCATCTTTCATATCCAAATGAGAGTATTCCTTCACGAGGGGATATGTGCATGTAATGTGCGATAGCGGCAGATTCATGTTCAAAGTCAGCTATACAGGCCAGTTGGTACTGTGCTGATTCCGCCGGACGTGGTAATGTCACCGTTGTGAAGCGGTGTTGACGTCTTGTTTTCTCTTTTCTCTTAAAAAGTGAGGAGGGGTTCAGAACGGCGGCCTGTCTGGGTGAGTGTTATGTCATTGTTTACATGTTCATGGCTTACGGTTAGCCGGTCAGTGGCCTGGCGCGGGGTAGCTTAGCTTCTCGCGCGCCGCCGGGAGCTCGCTTCTGATCGCGTGCGTCGTTAGATCGGCGTCTCGCGAGCGGAAGCAATAGCACCCGAACGGTTGGAGCAGCCGTTAGCTTGATGCTATTCTGTTGAACGTGCTTTGATTTTAACATGTTTTACACTCTTGACCACGACGTCATCCTTGACAGGGGATGTTCGTCGACCCTGCCTGAGCCTAGACGGGGATTGCGTCAACAAAGAGGACTGTAGCGACTGGTGGAGCGGCGACGCTGCCCAGGTCGAACAACACAGGACGGCTGTGTTCTACGGTGTCTTGTGACTGCACTTCGCTGATCTGCGTTCCGGGTAGGTACGGGGTTGGCCAGACCTCATAACACGTCTTCTGGTTTTACTTTGCTAAATGTATTGTGAATAACGGTGTTTTTTCCCAAAACGTGTGTTGTTGCAATGCATTTGGGATACGTTGCGGGTTGTGTGTGAGCTGTTTTTGTCACTGGCAGTTAGCTTCTCCGTGCAGATCGTGATGTATTGATCTGGTTGTTGTGTGAGAAACATCATGGTGTTTATGTGTACCGTGTACTCACTACTAAGGCAACTAACCTATGAAGCTATGCTTGGTGACAAGTGAGTAAAAGAATGTTCTTTCTCAGACTGTAATGACAATGAACAGTGAGTTCACACATTAACAGGTTTTCCTGTTTTAACTGGCCGTATTGAGGGTAAAATAGGAGGATTGTGTTTTTCCCCCCCGGTTCCCTGGGGACTTTATCACCTCCTATCAGACATGTTGTGCATTAATTGTGTCTTTTGTGTGGTAGGGATACGATGTGACTCTTAGCTTGATTGCTGAGGTTGTGCTAAATCTGCTGGAGAAACTTATTTCCTAAAGGGAAATTGGTTTGGTTGCTGTCATGTGTGCTTAGCAAGGCCTGTGGTCGATACTAATCAAGAATGATGTATTCTCTCATTGTGAAAAAAACGGCGTTCCTCTGTTGAGTGTTTTTGCCATTTTTTGTAGGTGATGATGGGTTGTGTGTGTCATGTGACCTACAACTGGGTTGTACTGGCCACAGAAGCACATGTGTATGTTGGACCGGGGTTCTTAGAGCCTTCTCTATTCTGTGTTTTTCCTTAGTAAAAATCAGATAGCAGGTTAGCTCATGCGCTGTGTGGAGCTGTGAAACGCTTCATAGAGCTGACTATGACTGTGTCATATTCTCTTTTTGTCGTTACGTCGTATCATGGGTGTGGGGTCGTAAAGGGGTGAACTGGTAACCTTTCCTCTCCCCATTGTTCTGTCGGTCAGGGGTACACCCCCTGTCCTTCAAGGTTCCCGTCACGTGGCGGTTCGGCACGTTACGGGGGGGGGGGGGGGGGGGGGGGGGGGAGTTCCTGGTCCCACGGCCTGGTATATTGGGCGTGTGCACCGCAGGAATTCCCCCGCCATAGAGTACGTCACCGTGCGCGTCTCTGTTGGTAGGACTTCCGTGTGCTGTTCAGGTCCATGTGATGGATCTGTTTTCAGGGGGGGTGGTCAGGGCTCCTCCTCACCAAGCGCCTACTCAGGCCTTCTGTGAGTTCGGACTCCTTCTTCCATGTGAGGAAGCCTCCATCAGAGTACAGAGCCTTCCTCCTCAGATTGTCAAAGTGAGTGGACCCTCTAGAAGGGTCCTTTTCTATTGTATGTATATTCGATTCAATTCGTTTATTGAGTGTGTATGGGTTCGGTGCCTCTTCCCCGGAGGCCCTAAAACCAGTTTTTTACATGGCTCAAGGTGCAATATATTCTTTTCAATCTGTACAGCTCGCGTGGGAAGTCTCTCTGGGGATCCCCGTCTCTTTCCTATGGGAGGGTGGTGGGATGTAAAAATGTGAACATTTTTTACCCCGGCTGTGTAGACTGGGATACATACTGTTGATGCTTCCTTCTTTCTATTCCAGAAGTGTTGGAGTTAGGGAGTGTCACACCCCTCTTGTCGTTCCCCTGGGCGCCTTGGGGATTCAATGACAGGTCTAAATAGCCTGTTCATTGATGGGGGTGTGTCCCGACGCACGTATAGTGCTAGCTCGCTGTAAACAGGCGATTGACTGGCACGCCTTGGTTGCTTGTGGTTGAAACAGCGTTTTTATAAAGCAACTGAGATGGGGGTTTTTCCTCTTCCGGCGACCACATCCCATGACCTGGGTGGGTTGTCGACGGATTCTCGTTCATGTCTGGGGGATGATGACGGGATGGATCTGAACATATGTAGTGGGGTCTCACGCCCTTGGGGTGGGCCACCAGGCGCGGTTCGTCCGAACGTCTGGGTGGCGCCTTCTTTTCATGTTAAGATCAACACGCATATCTGCCCTTCTCCTGGAGTAGGCATGTCGGCGTGGTTAGGGCACGGGACTGGTTCTGGTCACGCTGGTCCAGATCAGTTGAACCCGTTGTCCGCCGGGGATGCAGATCTGCTGTTCTGGTACCCTGAGGGACTTGGGCTTTTTTCAGGGGGAAAAATGCCAGGTCGGTCTGGGTGTCACAGGGTTAAGCGCTATGGAGACCCTGGTTGGGTATGTTTTTACTCAGCACTGTCGTCATGGCTTACAGCCATGCCATTCTGTACGCGCTCGATCTCGTCGGATCTCGGCCGCTACACAGGTTGGTCCTGGTTGGTACTTGGTTGGGAGACCGCCGGGGAATACCGGGTACGGTGTGCTTAGGGGCTGGTTCTCCATTATTTTTCGCTCCTCTCTCACGCATGGCGAAGAGGGGCCTGTGGGGGTGGTTTTTTGACCTCCTCTGGTGACCCTGTGCTTCCCGTACCGCCAGGCCCGGTCCGAAGTGATGTTTGCGACCCGTAGGCCTGGGTTAACCCTTTTTGGAAACTGAAACACTTGTACTGCGGTATAGCCGGTGTATACCCGCAGGTGTGTTTTGGAGTTTTTTCTTGAGGGGTTATAGGAACAACCACCGCATTGGGTAACACCGAGGTGGTTGATTCCCTGGTGTGTTGGAGCAGTGTCAACTCCCGGGTTCACCGTTTGAGGGTGCCCCTGCACGTTCATGACGTCTGCCAATCGTGTCAGCCTTCTCTGCCTCGACCCCTCTGGGTGGGGGTTGTTAAATGGAGGCTTGGTCATGCAACACCGCCAGCTTACGCTCCTTCCGCCGGGGCGGCTGTGTTCAGCTGTCCCCTCTGGCGCCTGTCTCGTCCGCAGTCTCCAGGCTAGGGTTAACAGCCTGTTGCCTGGTTTTTCCCCGGTGCGCTGCCTGCTTCCGTTGGTTAACCTTTTTTGTGTGCTTACGGCCATGCTGACTGCCTATTCTGCAGGGTCAGTGTGCCAGGCGGTGTACTATTGGGGGGACGGGGCCCGCTCGGCTTACGGCCATACCGACCTGAACACGCCCGATCTCGTCCGATCTCGGAAGCTGGGCAGGTTCTGGCCTGGTTGGTTCCGCCTGGGAATACCAGGTGCAGTAACTGAGGGGCCTTTGTCCGAATACGCTGGCGATGTGGGGGGCGGGGCACTACGTGCCCACCTGGTGGGGTCTTGATGCTGGCATCATGGACTTCTCCGGGCCCCCATTCTAGGGAGTCCAGTCCTTTTGGTGGGTCTGGGTCTTCCTTCGTGCTCCGCTGCTACGGCCTTGCCACGGGGTTGGGTTTGCCCTTGACCCCGTGATTCTGGGGGCAGTAACGAGGTTGTTCCTCCGTTCGTTCCCGGGTGGCATGCGGGTTGTGCGTGTGTGTAGTCGTGGGGTCAAGCCACGGTCTGCTCACCCTGTGCGTTGAGTTGCTTGAGTGCCTCTTCGCACGGTCGGGTCCGTCGCCCTCCCGTGACGTCCCTAATAGGGGGGCTACCCTCCATTAGGGGGGGTCGGGGGGGCTCGGCCCTCCCTGTTCTGATGGTTTTGGGGGGCTGTCAGCGGGGTGTATTTGTCAGCCAAGTGGCTCCGCTTGGCCTCCCTTGTGCAGTAGCGATGCCAAGCTAAGCCACTAACGATACAGAACGTTAGGTTATGACTATAACCAAGTTCTGTTAGTTAGGGGCGATGCTTGGCATCGGACGGCCGCTGCAGCCCTTGTCCTCACCTTGTGGTGAAAGCTTGGGAAGGAGGAGAGCAGGTGACCACACACCTGCTTATGAAGGTAAGCTGATGAGGGGTGTGGTCAGACTAATACTGGTATTAGAGGTACATTTGTGGTTTATTCAGTACGCGTGCACGTACGCGAGATAGTGCAGTAGCGATGCCAAGCATCGCCCCTAACTAACAGAACTTGGTTATAGTCATAACCTAACGTTAACTCAGGTAATAACCACTTCAAACACAAGGGTTAACTCACAGGTAATAACCACTTCAAACACAAGGGTTAACTCAGGTAATAACCACTTCAAACACAAGGGTTAACTCAGGTAATAACCACTTCAAACACAAGGGTTAACTCAGGTAATAACCACTTCAAACACAAGGGTTAACTCAGGTAATAACCACTTCAAACACAAGGGTTAACTCAGGTAATAACCACTTCAAACACAAGGGTTAACTCAGGTAATAACCACTTCAAACACAAGGGTTAACTCAGGTAATAACCACTTCAAACACAAGGGTTAACTCAGGTAATAACCACTTCAAACACAAGGGTTAACTCAGGTAATAACCACTTCAAACACAAGGGTTAACTCAGGTAATAACCACTTCAAACACAAGGGTTAACTCAGGTAATAACCACTTCAAACACAAGGGTTAACTCACAGGTAATAACCACTTCAAACACAAGGGTTAACTCAGGTAATAACCACTTCACACACAAGGGTTAACTCAGGTAATAACCACTTCAAACACAAGGGTTAACTCAGGTAATAACCACTTCACACACAAGGGTTAACTCAGGTAATAACCACTTCAAACACAAGGGTTAACTCAGGTAATAACCACTTCAAACACAAGGGTTAACTCAGGTAATAACCACTTCAAACACAAGGGTTAACTCAGGTAATAACCACTTCAAACACAAGGGTTAACTCAGGTAATAACCACTTCAAACACAAGGGTTAACTCAGGTAATAACCACTTCACACACAAGGGTTAACTCAGGTAATAACCACTTCAAACACAAGGGTTAACTCAGGTAATAACCACTTCAAACACAAGGGTTAACTCAGGTAATAACCACTTCAAACACAAGGGTTAACTCAGGTAATAACCACTTCAAACACAAGGGTTAACTCAGGTAATAACCACTTCAAACACAAGGGTTAACTCAGGTAATAACCACTTCAAACACAAGGGTTAACTCAGGTAATAACCACTTCAAACACAAGGGTTAACTCAGGTAATAACCACTTCAAACACAAGGGTTAACTCAGGTAATAACCACTTCAAACACAAGGGTTAACTCAGGTAATAACCACTTCAAACACAAGGGTTAACTCAGGTAATAACCACTTCAAACACAAGGGTTAACTCAGGTAATAACCACTTCAAACACAAGGGTTAACTCAGGTAATAACCACTTCACACACAAGGGTTAACTCAGGTAATAACCACTTCAAACACAAGGGTTAACTCAGGTAATAACCACTTCAAACACAAGGGTTAACTCAGGTAATAACCACTTCAAACACAAGGGTTAACTCAGGTAATAACCACTTCACACACAAGGGTTAACTCAGGTAATAACCACTTCAAACACAAGGGTTAACTCAGGTAATAACCACTTCACACACAAGGGTTAACTCAGGTAATAACCACTTCAAACACAAGGGTTAACTCAGGTAATAACCACTTCAAACACAAGGGTTAACTCAGGTAATAACCACTTCAAACACAAGGGTTAACTCAGGTAATAACCACTTCAAACACAAGGGTTAACTCAGGTAATAACCACTTCAAACACAAGGGTTAACTCAGGTAATAACCACTTCAAACACAAGGGTTAACTCAGGTAATAACCACTTCAAACACAAGGGTTAACTCAGGTAATAACCACTTCAAACACAAGGGTTAACTCACAGGTAATAACCACTTCAAACACAAGGGTTAACTCAGGTAATAACCACTTCAAACACAAGGGTTAACTCAGGTAATAACCACTTCACACACAAGGGTTAACTCAGGTAATAACCACTTCAAACACAAGGGTTAACTCAGGTAATAACCACTTCACACACAAGGGTTAACTCAGGTAATAACCACTTCAAACACAAGGGTTAACTCAGGTAATAACCACTTCAAACACAAGGGTTAACTCAGGTAATAACCACTTCACACACAAGGGTTAACTCAGGTAATAACCACTTCAAACACAAGGGTTAACTCAGGTAATAACCACTTCAAACACAAGGGTTAACTCAGGTAATAACCACTTCAAACACAAGGGTTAACTCAGGTAATAACCACTTCAAACACAAGGGTTAACTCAGGTAATAACCACTTCAAACACAAGGGTTAACTCAGGTAATAACCACTTCAAACACAAGGGTTAACTCAGGTAATAACCACTTCAAACACAAGGGTTAACTCAGGTAATAACCACTTCAAACACAAGGGTTAACTCAGGTAATAACCACTTCAAACACAAGGGTTAACTCAGGTAATAACCACTTCAAACACAAGGGTTAACTCAGGTAATAACCACTTCAAACACAAGGGTTAACTCAGGTAATAACCACTTCAAACACAAGGGTTAACTCAGGTAATAACCACTTCACACACAAGGGTTAACTCAGGTAATAACCACTTCAAACACAAGGGTTAACTCAGGTAATAACCACTTCAAACACAAGGGTTAACTCAGGTAATAACCACTTCAAACACAAGGGTTAACTCAGGTAATAACCACTTCACACACAAGGGTTAACTCAGGTAATAACCACTTCAAACACAAGGGTTAACTCAGGTAATAACCACTTCACACACAAGGGTTAACTCAGGTAATAACCACTTCAAACACAAGGGTTAACTCAGGTAATAACCACTTCAAACACAAGGGTTAACTCAGGTAATAACCACTTCAAACACAAGGGTTAACTCAGGTAATAACCACTTCAAACACAAGGGTTAACTCAGGTAATAACCACTTCAAACACAAGGGTTAACTCAGGTAATAACCACTTCAAACACAAGGGTTAACTCAGGTAATAACCACTTCAAACACAAGGGTTAACTCAGGTAATAACCACTTCAAACACAAGGGTTAACTCACAGGTAATAACCACTTCAAACACAAGGGTTAACTCAGGTAATAACCACTTCAAACACAAGGGTTAACTCAGGTAATAACCACTTCACACACAAGGGTTAACTCAGGTAATAACCACTTCAAACACAAGGGTTAACTCAGGTAATAACCACTTCACACACAAGGGTTAACTCAGGTAATAACCACTTCAAACACAAGGGTTAACTCACAGGTAATAACCACTTCAAACACAAGGGTTAACTCAGGTAATAACCACTTCACACACAAGGGTTAACTCAGGTAATAACCACTTCAAACACAAGGGTTAACTCAGGTAATAACCACTTCAAACACAAGGGTTAACTCAGGTAATAACCACTTCAAACACAAGGGTTAACTCAGGTAATAACCACTTCAAACACAAGGGTTAACTCAGGTAATAACCACTTCAAACACAAGGGTTAACTCAGGTAATAACCACTTCAAACACAAGGGTTAACTCAGGTAATAACCACTTCAAACACAAGGGTTAACTCAGGTAATAACCACTTCAAACACAAGGGTTAACTCAGGTAATAACCACTTCAAACACAAGGGTTAACTCAGGTAATAACCACTTCAAACACAAGGGTTAACTCAGGTAATAACCACTTCAAACACAAGGGTTAACTCAGGTAATAACCACTTCAAACACAAGGGTTAACTCAGGTAATAACCACTTCAAACACAAGGGTTAACTCAGGTAATAACCACTTCACACACAAGGGTTAACTCAGGTAATAACCACTTCAAACACAAGGGTTAACTCAGGTAATAACCACTTCAAACACAAGGGTTAACTCAGGTAATAACCACTTCAAACACAAGGGTTAACTCACAGGTAATAACCACTTCAAACACAAGGGTTAACTCAGGTAATAACCACTTCAAACACAAGGGTTAACTCAGGTAATAACCACTTCAAACACAAGGGTTAACTCAGGTAATAACCACTTCAAACACAAGGGTTAACTCAGGTAATAACCACTTCAAACACAATGGTTAACTCAGGTAATAACCACTTCAAACACAAGGGTTAACTCAGGTAATAACCACTTCAAACACAAGGGTTAACTCAGGTAATAACCACTTCAAACACAAGGGTTAACTCAGGTAATAACCACTTCAAACACAAGGGTTAACTCACAGGTAATAACCACTTCAAACACAAGGGTTAACTCAGGTAATAACCACTTCAAACACAAGGGTTAACTCAGGTAATAACCACTTCACACACAAGGGTTAACTCAGGTAATAACCACTTCAAACACAAGGGTTAACTCAGGTAATAACCACTTCAAACACAAGGGTTAACTCAGGTAATAACCACTTCAAACACAAGGGTTAACTCAGGTAATAACCACTTCAAACACAAGGGTTAACTCAGGTAATAACCACTTCAAACACAAGGGTTAACTCAGGTAATAACCACTTCAAACACAAGGGTTAACTCAGGTAATAACCACTTCAAACACAAGGGTTAACTCAGGTAATAACCACTTCAAACACAAGGGTTAACTCACAGGTAATAACCACTTCAAACACAAGGGTTAACTCAGGTAATAACCACTTCAAACACAAGGGTTAACTCAGGTAATAACCACTTCAAACACAAGGGTTAACTCAGGTAATAACCACTTCACACACAAGGGTTAACTCAGGTAATAACCACTTCAAACACAAGGGTTAACTCAGGTAATAACCACTTCAAACACAAGGGTTAACTCAGGTAATAACCACTTCAAACACAAGGGTTAACTCAGGTAATAACCACTTCAAACACAAGGGTTAACTCAGGTAATAACCACTTCAAACACAAGGGTTAACTCAGGTAATAACCACTTCAAACACAAGGGTTAACTCAGGTAATAACCACTTCAAACACAAGGGTTAACTCACAGGTAATAACCACTTCAAACACAAGGGTTAACTCAGGTAATAACCACTTCAAACACAAGGGTTAACTCACAGGTAATAACCACTTCAAACACAAGGGTTAACTCAGGTAATAACCACTTCAAACACAAGGGTTAACTCAGGTAATAACCACTTCAAACACAAGGGTTAACTCAGGTAATAACCACTTCAAACACAAGGGTTAACTCAGGTAATAACCACTTCAAACACAAGGGTTAACTCAGGTAATAACCACTTCAAACACAAGGGTTAACTCAGGTAATAACCACTTCAAACACAAGGGTTAACTCAGGTAATAACCACTTCAAACACAAGGGTTAACTCAGGTAATAACCACTTCAAACACAAGGGTTAACTCACAGGTAATAACCACTTCAAACACAAGGGTTAACTCAGGTAATAACCACTTCAAACACAAGGGTTAACTCAGGTAATAACCACTTCAAACACAAGGGTTAACTCAGGTAATAACCACTTCACACACAAGGGTTAACTCAGGTAATAACCACTTCAAACACAAGGGTTAACTCAGGTAATAACCACTTCACACACAAGGGTTAACTCAGGTAATAACCACTTCAAACACAAGGGTTAACTCAGGTAATAACCACTTCAAACACAAGGGTTAACTCAGGTAATAACCACTTCAAACACAAGGGTTAACTCACAGGTAATAACCACTTCACACACAAGGGTTAACTCAGGTAATAACCACTTCAAACACAAGGGTTAACTCAGGTAATAACCACTTCAAACACAAGGGTTAACTCAGGTAATAACCACTTCAAACACAAGGGTTAACTCAGGTAATAACCACTTCAAACACAAGGGTTAACTCAGGTAATAACCACTTCAAACACAAGGGTTAACTCAGGTAATAACCACTTCAAACACAAGGGTTAACTCAGGTAATAACCACTTCAAACACAAGGGTTAACTCAGGTAATAACCACTTCAAACACAAGGGTTAACTCAGGTAATAACCACTTCAAACACAAGGGTTAACTCAGGTAATAACCACTTCAAACACAAGGGTTAACTCACAGGTAATAACCACTTCAAACACAAGGGTTAACTCAGGTAATAACCACTTCAAACACAAGGGTTAACTCAGGTAATAACCACTTCAAACACAAGGGTTAACTCAGGTAATAACCACTTCAAACACAAGGGTTAACTCACAGGTAATAACCACTTCAAACACAAGGGTTAACTCACAGGTAATAACCACTTCAAACACAAGGGTTAACTCAGGTAATAACCACTTCAAACACAAGGGTTAACTCAGGTAATAACCACTTCAAACACAAGGGTTAACTCAGGTAATAACCACTTCAAACACAAGGGTTAACTCACAGGTAATAACCACTTCAAACACAAGGGTTAACTCAGGTAATAACCACTTCAAACACAAGGGTTAACTCACAGGTAATAACCACTTCAAACACAAGGGTTAACTCAGGTAATAACCACTTCAGACACAAGGGTTAACTCAGGTAATAACCACTTCAAACACAAGGGTTAACTCAGGTAATAACCACTTCAAACACAAGGGTTAACTCAGGTAATAACCACTTCAAACACAAGGGTTAACTCAGGTAATAACCACTTCAAACACAAGGGTTAACTCAGGTAATAACCACTTCAAACACAAGGGTTAACTCAGGTAATAACCACTTCAAACACAAGGGTTAACTCAGGTAATAACCACTTCAAACACAAGGGTTAACTCAGGTAATAACCACTTCAAACACAAGGGTTAACTCAGGTAATAACCACTTCAAACACAAGGGTTAACTCAGGTAATAACCACTTCAAACACAAGGGTTAACTCACAGGTAATAACCACTTCAAACACAAGGGTTAACTCAGGTAATAACCACTTCAAACACAAGGGTTAACTCAGGTAATAACCACTTCAAACACAAGGGTTAACTCAGGTAATAACCACTTCAAACACAAGGGTTAACTCAGGTAATAACCACTTCAAACACAAGGGTTAACTCAGGTAATAACCACTTCAAACACAAGGGTTAACTCAGGTAATAACCACTTCAAACACAAGGGTTAACTCACAGGTAATAACCACTTCAAACACAAGGGTTAACTCACAGGTAATAACCACTTCAAACACAACGGTTAACTCAGGTAATAACCACTTCAAACACAAGGGTTAACTCAGGTAATAACCACTTCAAACACAAGGGTTAACTCAGGTAATAACCACTTCAAACACAAGGGTTAACTCAGGTAATAACCACTTCAAACACAAGGGTTAACTCAGGTAATAACCACTTCAAACACAAGGGTTAACTCACAGGTAATAACCACTTCAAACACAAGGGTTAACTCAGGTAATAACCACTTCAAACACAAGGGTTAACTCAGGTAATAACCACTTCAAACACAAGGGTTAACTCAGGTAATAACCACTTCAAACACAAGGGTTAACTCAGGTAATAACCACTTCAAACACAAGGGTTAACTCAGGTAATAACCACTTCAAACACAAGGGTTAACTCAGGTAATAACCACTTCAAACACAAGGGTTAACTCAGGTAATAACCACTTCAAACACAAGGGTTAACTCAGGTAATAACCACTTCAAACACAAGGGTTAACTCACAGGTAATAACCACTTCAAACACAAGGGTTAACTCAGGTAATAACCACTTCAAACACAAGGGTTAACTCACAGGTAATAACCACTTCAAACACAAGGGTTAACTCAGGTAATAACCACTTCAAACACAAGGGTTAACTCAGGTAATAACCACTTCACACACAAGGGTTAACTCAGGTAATAACCACTTCAAACACAAGGGTTAACTCAGGTAATAACCACTTCAAACACAAGGGTTAACTCAGGTAATAACCACTTCAAACACAAGGGTTAACTCAGGTAATAACCACTTCAAACACAAGGGTTAACTCAGGTAATAACCACTTCAAACACAAGGGTTAACTCACAGGTAATAACCACTTCAAACACAAGGGTTAACTCACAGGTAATAACCACTTCAAACACAAGGGTTAACTCCGGTAATAACCACTTCAAACACAAGGGTTAACTCCGGTAATAACCACTTCACACACAAGGGTTAACTCAGGTAATAACCACTTCAAACACAAGGGTTAACTCAGGTAATAACCACTTCAAACACAAGGGTTAACTCAGGTAATAACCACTTCAAACACAAGGGTTAACTCAGGTAATAACCACTTCAAACACAAGGGTTAACTCACAGGTAATAGCCACTTCAAACACAAGGGTTAACTCAGGTAATAACCACTTCAAACACAAGGGTTAACTCAGGTAATAACCACTTCAAACACAAGGGTTAACTCAGGTAATAACCACTTCAAACACAAGGGTTAACTCAGGTAATAACCACTTCAAACACAAGGGTTAACTCAGGTAATAACCACTTCAAACACAAGGGTTAACTCAGGTAATAACCACTTCAAACACAAGGGTTAACTCAGGTAATAACCACTTCAAACACAAGGGTTAACTCAGGTAATAACCACTTCAAACACAAGGGTTAACTCACAGGTAATAACCACTTCAAACACAAGGGTTAACTCAGGTAATAACCACTTCAAACACAAGGGTTAACTCACAGGTAATAACCACTTCAAACACAAGGGTTAACTCAGGTAATAACCACTTCAAACACAAGGGTTAACTCAGGTAATAACCACTTCACACACAAAGGTTAACTCAGGTAATAACCACTTCAAACACAAGGGTTAACTCAGGTAATAACCACTTCAAACACAAGGGTTAACTCAGGTAATAACCACTTCAAACACAAGGGTTAACTCAGGTAATAACCACTTCAAACACAAGGGTTAACTCAGGTAATAACCACTTCAAACACAAGGGTTAACTCAGGTAATAACCACTTCAAACACAAGGGTTAACTCAGGTAATAACCACTTCAAACACAAGGGTTAACTCAGGTAATAACCACTTCAAACACAAGGGTTAACTCAGGTAATAACCACTTCAAACACAAGGGTTAACTCAGGTAATAACCACTTCAAACACAAGGGTTAACTCAGGTAATAACCACTTCACACACAAGGGTTAACTCAGGTAATAACCACTTCAAACACAAGGGTTAACTCAGGTAATAACCACTTCAAACACAAGGGTTAACTCAGGTAATAACCACTTCAAACACAAGGGTTAACTCACAGGTAATAACCACTTCACACACAAGGGTTAACTCAGGTAATAACCACTTCAAACACAAGGGTTAACTCAGGTAATAACCACTTCAAACACAAGGGTTAACTCAGGTAATAACCACTTCAAACACAAGGGTTAACTCAGGTAATAACCACTTCAAACACAAGGGTTAACTCAGGTAATAACCACTTCAAACACAAGGGTTAACTCAGGTAATAACCACTTCAAACACAAGGGTTAACTCAGGTAATAACCACTTCAAACACAAGGGTTAACTCAGGTAATAACCACTTCAAACACAAGGGTTAACTCACAGGTAATAACCACTTCAAACACAAGGGTTAACTCAGGTAATAACCACTTCAAACACAAGGGTTAACTCACAGGTAATAACCACTTCAAACACAAGGGTTAACTCAGGTAATAACCACTTCAAACACAAGGGTTAACTCAGGTAATAACCACTTCACACACAAAGGTTAACTCAGGTAATAACCACTTCAAACACAAGGGTTAACTCAGGTAATAACCACTTCAAACACAAGGGTTAACTCAGGTAATAACCACTTCAAACACAAGGGTTAACTCAGGTAATAACCACTTCAAACACAAGGGTTAACTCAGGTAATAACCACTTCAAACACAAGGGTTAACTCAGGTAATAACCACTTCAAACACAAGGGTTAACTCAGGTAATAACCACTTCAAACACAAGGGTTAACTCAGGTAATAACCACTTCAAACACAAGGGTTAACTCAGGTAATAACCACTTCAAACACAAGGGTTAACTCAGGTAATAACCACTTCAAACACAAGGGTTAACTCACAGGTAATAACCACTTCAAACACAAGGGTTAACTCAGGTAATAACCACTTCAAACACAAGGGTTAACTCAGGTAATAACCACTTCAAACACAAGGGTTAACTCAGGTAATAACCACTTCAAACACAAGGGTTAACTCAGGTAATAACCACTTCAAACACAAGGGTTAACTCAGGTAATAACCACTTCAAACACAAGGGTTAACTCAGGTAATAACCACTTCAAACACAAGGGTTAACTCAGGTAATAACCACTTCAAACACAAGGGTTAACTCAGGTAATAACCACTTCAAACACAAGGGTTAACTCACAGGTAATAACCACTTCAAACACAAGGGTTAACTCAGGTAATAACCACTTCAAACACAAGGGTTAACTCACAGGTAATAACCACTTCAAACACAAGGGTTAACTCAGGTAATAACCACTTCAAACACAAGGGTTAACTCAGGTAATAACCACTTCACACACAAGGGTTAACTCAGGTAATAACCACTTCAAACACAAGGGTTAACTCAGGTAATAACCACTTCAAACACAAGGGTTAACTCAGGTAATAACCACTTCAAACACAAGGGTTAACTCAGGTAATAACCACTTCAAACACAAGGGTTAACTCAGGTAATAACCACTTCAAACACAAGGGTTAACTCAGGTAATAGCCACTTCAAACACAAGGGTTAACTCAGGTAATAACCACTTCAAACACAAGGGTTAACTCAGGTAATAACCACTTCAAACACAAGGGTTAACTCAGGTAATAACCACTTCAAACACAAGGGTTAACTCAGGTAATAACCACTTCAAACACAAGGGTTAACTCACAGGTAATAACCACTTCAAACACAAGGGTTAACTCACAGGTAATAACCACTTCAAACACAAGGGTTAACTCCGGTAATAACCACTTCAAACACAAGGGTTAACTCAGGTAATAACCACTTCACACACAAGGGTTAACTCAGGTAATAACCACTTCAAACACAAGGGTTAACTCAGGTAATAACCACTTCAAACACAAGGGTTAACTCAGGTAATAACCACTTCAAACACAAGGGTTAACTCACAGGTAATAGCCACTTCAAACACAAGGGTTAACTCAGGTAATAACCACTTCAAACACAAGGGTTAACTCAGGTAATAACCACTTCAAACACAAGGGTTAACTCAGGTAATAACCACTTCAAACACAAGGGTTAACTCAGGTAATAACCACTTCAAACACAAGGGTTAACTCAGGTAATAACCACTTCAAACACAAGGGTTAACTCAGGTAATAACCACTTCAAACACAAGGGTTAACTCAGGTAATAACCACTTCAAACACAAGGGTTAACTCAGGTAATAACCACTTCAAACACAAGGGTTAACTCACAGGTAATAACCACTTCAAACACAAGGGTTAACTCAGGTAATAACCACTTCAAACACAAGGGTTAACTCACAGGTAATAACCACTTCAAACACAAGGGTTAACTCAGGTAATAACCACTTCAAACACAAGGGTTAACTCAGGTAATAACCACTTCACACACAAAGGTTAACTCAGGTAATAACCACTTCAAACACAAGGGTTAACTCAGGTAATAACCACTTCAAACACAAGGGTTAACTCAGGTAATAACCACTTCAAACACAAGGGTTAACTCAGGTAATAACCACTTCAAACACAAGGGTTAACTCAGGTAATAACCACTTCAAACACAAGGGTTAACTCAGGTAATAACCACTTCAAACACAAGGGTTAACTCAGGTAATAACCACTTCAAACACAAGGGTTAACTCAGGTAATAACCACTTCAAACACAAGGGTTAACTCAGGTAATAACCACTTCAAACACAAGGGTTAACTCAGGTAATAACCACTTCAAACACAAGGGTTAACTCAGGTAATAACCACTTCACACACAAGGGTTAACTCAGGTAATAACCACTTCAAACACAAGGGTTAACTCAGGTAATAACCACTTCAAACACAAGGGTTAACTCAGGTAATAACCACTTCAAACACAAGGGTTAACTCACAGGTAATAACCACTTCACACACAAGGGTTAACTCAGGTAATAACCACTTCAAACACAAGGGTTAACTCAGGTAATAACCACTTCAAACACAAGGGTTAACTCAGGTAATAACCACTTCAAACACAAGGGTTAACTCAGGTAATAACCACTTCAAACACAAGGGTTAACTCAGGTAATAACCACTTCAAACACAAGGGTTAACTCAGGTAATAACCACTTCAAACACAAGGGTTAACTCAGGTAATAACCACTTCAAACACAAGGGTTAACTCAGGTAATAACCACTTCAAACACAAGGGTTAACTCAGGTAATAACCACTTCAAACACAAGGGTTAACTCAGGTAATAACCACTTCAAACACAAGGGTTAACTCACAGGTAATAACCACTTCAAACACAAGGGTTAACTCAGGTAATAACCACTTCAAACACAAGGGTTAACTCACAGGTAATAACCACTTCAAACACAAGGGTTAACTCAGGTAATAACCACTTCAAACACAAGGGTTAACTCAGGTAATAACCACTTCACACACAAAGGTTAACTCAGGTAATAACCACTTCAAACACAAGGGTTAACTCAGGTAATAACCACTTCAAACACAAGGGTTAACTCAGGTAATAACCACTTCAAACACAAGGGTTAACTCAGGTAATAACCACTTCAAACACAAGGGTTAACTCAGGTAATAACCACTTCAAACACAAGGGTTAACTCAGGTAATAACCACTTCAAACACAAGGGTTAACTCAGGTAATAACCACTTCAAACACAAGGGTTAACTCAGGTAATAACCACTTCAAACACAAGGGTTAACTCAGGTAATAACCACTTCAAACACAAGGGTTAACTCAGGTAATAACCACTTCAAACACAAGGGTTAACTCAGGTAATAACCACTTCACACACAAGGGTTAACTCAGGTAATAACCACTTCAAACACAAGGGTTAACTCAGGTAATAACCACTTCAAACACAAGGGTTAACTCAGGTAATAACCACTTCAAACACAAGGGTTAACTCACAGGTAATAACCACTTCACACACAAGGGTTAACTCAGGTAATAACCACTTCAAACACAAGGGTTAACTCAGGTAATAACCACTTCAAACACAAGGGTTAACTCAGGTAATAACCACTTCAAACACAAGGGTTAACTCAGGTAATAACCACTTCAAACACAAGGGTTAACTCAGGTAATAACCACTTCAAACACAAGGGTTAACTCAGGTAATAACCACTTCAAACACAAGGGTTAACTCAGGTAATAACCACTTCAAACACAAGGGTTAACTCAGGTAATAACCACTTCAAACACAAGGGTTAACTCACAGGTAATAACCACTTCAAACACAAGGGTTAACTCAGGTAATAACCACTTCAAACACAAGGGTTAACTCAGGTAATAACCACTTCAAACACAAGGGTTAACTCAGGTAATAACCACTTCAAACACAAGGGTTAACTCAGGTAATAACCACTTCACACACAAGGGTTAACTCAGGTAATAACCACTTCAAACACAAGGGTTAACTCAGGTAATAACCACTTCAAACACAAGGGTTAACTCAGGTAATAACCACTTCAAACACAAGGGTTAACTCAGGTAATAACCACTTCAAACACAAGGGTTAACTCAGGTAATAACCACTTCAAACACAAGGGTTAACTCAGGTAATAACCACTTCAAACACAAGGGTTAACTCAGGTAATAACCACTTCAAACACAAGGGTTAACTCAGGTAATAACCACTTCAAACACAAGGGTTAACTCAGGTAATAACCACTTCAAACACAAGGGTTAACTCAGGTAATAACCACTTCAAACACAAGGGTTAACTCAGGTAATAACCACTTCAAACACAAGGGTTAACTCAGGTAATAACCACTTCAAACACAAGGGTTAACTCAGGTAATAACCACTTCAAACACAAGGGTTAACTCAGGTAATAACCACTTCAAACACAAGGGTTAACTCAGGTAATAACCACTTCAAACACAAGGGTTAACTCAGGTAATAACCACTTCAAACACAAGGGTTAACTCACAGGTAATAACCACTTCAAACACAAGGGTTAACTCACAGGTAATAACCACTTCAAACACAAGGGTTAACTCAGGTAATAACCACTTCAAACACAAGGGTTAACTCAGGTAATAACCACTTCAAACACAAGGGTTAACTCAGGTAATAACCACTTCAAACACAAGGGTTAACTCAGGTAATAACCACTTCAAACACAAGGGTTAACTCAGGTAATAACCACTTCAAACACAAGGGTTAACTCACAGGTAATAACCACTTCACACACAAGGGTTAACTCACAGGTACTAACCACTTCAAACACAAGGGTTAACTCAGGTAATAACCACTTCAAACACAAGGGTTAACTCACAGGTAATAACGTTAGGTTATGACTATAACCAAGTTCTGTTAGTTAGGGGCGATGCTTGGCATCACTACTGCACTATCTCGCGTACGTGCACGCGTACTGAATAAACCACAAATGTACCTCTAATACCAGTATTAGTCTGACCACACCCCTCATCAGCTTACCTTCATAAGCAGGTGTGTGGTCACCTGCTCTCCTCCTTCCCAAGCTTTCACCACAAGGTGAGGACAAGGGCTGCAGCGGCCGTCTGATGCCAAGCATCGCCCCTAACTAACAGAACTTGGTTATAGTCATAACCTAACGTTCTGTATCGTTAGTGGCTTAGCTTGGCATCACTACTGCACAAGGGAGGCCAAGCGGAGCCACTTGGCTGACAAATACACCCCGCTGACAGCCCCCCAAAACCATCAGAACAGGGAGGGCCGAGCCCCCCCGACCCCCCCTAATGGAGGGTATCCCCCCTATTAGAGGCTTCACGGGAAGGCGACGGACCCGACCGTGCGAAGAGGCACTCAAACAACTTAACGCACAGGGTGAGCAGACCGTGGCTTGACCCCACGACTACACACACGCACAACCCGCATGCCACCCGGGAACGAACGGAGGAACAACCTCGTTACTGCCCCCAGAATCACGGGGCCAAGGGCAAACCCAACCCCGTGGCAAGGCCGTAGCAGCGGAGCGCGAAGGAAGACCCAGACCCACCAAAAGGACTGGACCCCCTGGAATGGGGGCCCGGAGAAGTCCATGATGCCAGCATCAAGACCCCACCAGGTGGGCACGTAGTGCCCCGCCCCCCACATCGCCAGCGTATTCGGACAAAGGCCCCTCAGTTACTGCACCTGGTATTCCCAGGCGGAATCCCATCCAAGTACTAAGACGGACGAGATCGGGCGTGTTCAGGTTGGTATGGCCGTAAGCCGAGCGGGCCCCGTCCCCCCAATAGTACACCGCCTGGCACACTGACCCTGTAGAACAGGCAGTCAGCATGGCCGTAAGCACACAAAAAGGTTAACCAACGGAAGCAGGCAGCGCACCGGGGAAAAACCAGGCAACAGGCTGTTAACCCTAGCCTGGAGACTGCGGACGAGACAGGCGCCAGAGGGGACAGCTGAACACAGCCGCCCCGGCGGAAGGAGCGTAAGCTGGCGGTGTTGCATGACCAAGCCTCCATTTAAAAACCCCCACCCAGAGGGGTCGAGGCAGAGAAGGCTGACACGATTGGCAGACGTCATGAACGTGCAGGGGCACCCTCAAACGGTGAACCCGGGAGTTGACACTGCTCCAACACACCAGGGAATCAACCACCTCGGTGTTACCCAATGCGGTGGTTGTTCCTATAACCCCTCAAGAAAAAACTCCAAAACACACCTGCGGGCATACACCGGCTATACCGCAGTACAAGTGTTTCAGTTTCCAAAAAGGGTTAACCCAGGCCTACGGGTCGCAAACATCACTTCGGACCGGGCCTGGCGGTACGGGAAGCACAGGGTCACCAGAGGAGGTCAAAAAACCACCCCCACAGGCCCCTCTTCGCCATGCGTGAGAGAGGAGCGAAAAATAATGGAGAACCAGCCCCTAAGCACACCGTACCTGGTATTCCCCGGCGGTCTCCCAACCAAGTACTAACCAGGACCAACCTGTGTAGCGGCCGAGATCCGACGAGATCGAGCGCGTACAGAATGGCATGGCTGTAAGCCATGACGACAGTGCTGAGTAAAACATACCCAACCAGGGTCTCCATAGCGCTTAACCCTGTGACACCCAGACCGACCTGGCATTTTTCCCCCTGAAAAAAGCCCAAGTCCCTCAGGGTACCAGAACAGCAGATCTGCATCCCCGGCGGACAACGGGTTCAACTAATCTGGACCAGCGTGACCAGAACCAGTCCCGTGCCCTAACCACGCCGACATGCCTACTCCAGGAGAAGGGCAGATATGCGTGTTGATCTTAACATGAAAAGAAGGCGCCACCCAGACGTTCGGACGAACCGCGCCTGGTGGCCCACCCCAAGGGCGTGAGACCCCACTACATATGTTCAGATCCATCCCGTCATCATCCCCCAGACATGAACGAGAATCCGTCGACAACCCACCCAGGTCATGGGATGTAGTCGTCGGAAGAGGAAAAACCCCCATCTCAGTTGCTTTATAAAAACGCTGTTTCAACCACAAGCAACCAAGGCGTGCCAGCCAATCGCCTGTTTACAGCGAGCTAGCACTATACGTGCGTCGGGACACACCCCCATCAATGAACAGGCTATTTAGACCTGTCATTGAATCCCCAAGGCGCCCAGGGGAACGACAAGAGGGGTGTGACACTCCCTAACTCCAACACTTCTGGAATAGAAAGAAGGAAGCATCAACAGTATGTATCCCAGTCTACACAGCCGGGGTAAAAAATGTTCACATTTTTACATCCCACCACCCTCCCATAGGAAAGAGACAGGGATCCCCAGAGAGACTTCCCACGCGAGCTGTACAGATTGAAAAGAATATATTGCACCTTGAGCCATGTAAAAAACTGGTTTTAGGGCCTCCGGGGAAGAGGCACTGAACCCATACACACTCAACAAACGAATCGAATCGAATATACATACAATAGAAAAGGACCCTTCTAGAGGGTCCACTCACTTTGACAATCTGAGGAGGAAGGCTCTGTACTCTGATGGAGGCTTCCTCACATGGAAGAAGGAGTCCGAACTCACAGAAGGCCTGAATAGGCGCTTGGTGAGGAGGAGCCCTGACCACCCCCCCTGAAAACAGATCCATCACATGGACCTGAACAGCACACGGAAGTCCTACCAACAGAGACGCGCACGGTGACGTACTCTATGGCGGGGGAATTCCTGCGGTGCACACGCCCAATATACCAGGCCGTGGGACCAGGAACTCCCTCCCACCCCCCCCCCCCCACCCCCCGTAACGTGCCGAACCGCCACGTGACGGGAACCTTGAAGGACAGGGGGTGTACCCCTGACCGACAGAACAATGGGGAGAGGAAAGGTTACCAGTTCACCCCTTGACGACCCCACACCCATGATACGACGTAACGACAAAAAGAGAATATGACACAGTCATAGTCAGCTCTATGAAGCGTTTCACAGCTCCACACAGCGCATGAGCTAACCTGCTATCTGATTTTTACCAAGGAAAAACACAGAATAGAGAGGGCTCTAAGAACCCCGGTCCAACATACACATGTGCTTCTGTGGCCAGTACAACCCAGTTGTAGGTCACATGACACACACAACCCATCATCACCTACAAAAAATGGCAAAAACACTCAACAGAGGAACGCCGTTTTTTTCACAATGAGAGAATACATCATTCTTGATTAGTATCGACCACAGGCCTTGCTAAGCACACATGACAGCAACCAAACCAATTTCCCTTTAGGAAATAAGTTTCTCCAGCAGATTTAGCACAACCTCAGCAATCAAGCTAAGAGTTACATCGTATCCCTACCACACAAAAGACACAATTAATGCACAACATGTCTGATAGGAGGTGATAAAGTCCCCAGGGAACCGGGGGGGAAAACACAATCCTCCTATTTTACCCTCAATACGGCCAGTTAAAACAGGAAAACCTGTTAATGTGTGAACACACTGTTCATTGTCATTACAGTCTGAGAAAGAACATTCTTTTACTCACTTGTCACCAAGCATAGCCTCATAGGTTAGTTGCCTTAGTAGTGAGTACACGGTACACATAAACACCATGATGTTTCTCACACAACAACCAGATCAATACATCACGATCCGCACGGAGAAGCTAACCGCCAGTGACAAAAACAGCTCACACATAACCCGCAACGTATCCTAAATGCATTGCAACAACACACGTTTTGGGAAAAAACACTGTTATTCACAATACATTTAGCAAAGTAAAACCAGAAGACGTGTTATGAGGTCTGGCCAACCCCGTACCTACCCGGAACGCAGATCAACGAAGTGCAGTCACAAGACACCGTAGTGTCCTCTTTGTTGACGCAATCCCCGTCCAGGCTCAGGGCAGGGTCGACGAAACATCCCCTGTCAAGGATGACGTCGCGGTCAAGAGTGTAAAACATGTTAAAATCAAAGCACGTTCAACAGAATAGCATCAAGCCAACGGCGATCAGAAGCGAGCTCCGGCGGCGCGCGAGAAGCTAAGCTACCCCGCGCCAGCCATGGCCCTAGCAGCAAGCTAACGTTTACCCAGCGACCACGACATGCTAGCCCCGCAGCTAACAGCTGCTGGCTAATAGTAGGCCTTAAGCAGGCCATGCAGCGATCCAGCAGGCTAACGCAGCAGTTAACAGCTGACTGGCTAACCGTAAGCTATGAACATGTAAACAATGACATAACACTCACCCAGACAGGCCGCCGTTCTGAACCTCTCCTCACTTTTTAAGAGAAAAGAGAAAACAAGACGTCAACACCGCTTCACAACGGTGAACATCCGGCGGAATCAGCACAGTACCAACTGGCCTGTGTAGCTGACTTCGAACATGAATCTGCCGCTATCGCACATTACATGCACATATCCCCTCGTGAAGGAATACTCTCATTTGGATATGAAAGATGGGGTCTTAACACGGTGACAGAGAGAATCCACTCGTCCAGAACACACAGGGATCACCAGTGTCAATGGTCGCGGCCCACTAGTTAAAACTATAATGGTCTCCAGACCAAGGCCTTCTGTCGCCTAGGCGGCTAAACAAAGGACCCTAGCCTGGGGCCGGTTTCCATAAACTTTGTCAAGTAGCCCCCATAGCACTAACAGACAAGTGGAGCCCGCCAGCAAACACTACTCACCCAACCTGGAACGCACCGCTTCTCACAACAGCGGCATGTCCGACAGTTCAGCTGTGGCCTGACAGGTTTCACCCCAACAAACACAGCAAGGAACTGCAGTTGAGAAGCATGCAGCGGCGTGCTCCCAATACGAAAACCGGTGGAGGGTTTTTAGAATGATCATCATCTTCTAGACACTCCAGTACGAAGACAATATCGCCGTATTTTCTCGAAAATAGTGAGAGAGAAAATAAAGATATGATGTCAACGTATCCTTGTTTCCCAAGCTGTTCCTAATCCAATTTCTTCCATCATGGTGTCAAGTGTGGGGATCTACCGAGGCACTTCTTCCTTGTGGTGAAAGCGAGAAGGAGGAGAGCAGGTGACCACACACCTGCTTATGAAGGTAAGCTGATGAGGGGTGTGGTCAGACTAATACTGGTATTAGAGGTACATTTGTGGTTTATTCAGTACGCGTGCACGTACGCGAGATAGTGCAGTAGTGATGCCAAGCTAAGCCACTAACGATACAGAACCACTTCACACACAAGGGTTAACTCAGGTAATAACCACTTCAAACACAAGGGTTAACTCACAGGTAATAACCACTTCAAACACAAGGGTTAACTCAGGTAATAACCACTTCAAACACAAGGGTTAACTCAGGTAATAACCACTTCAAACACAAGGGTTAACTCAGGTAATAACCACTTCAAACACAAGGGTTAACTCAGGTAATAACCACTTCAAACACAAGGGTTAACTCACAGGTAATAACCACTTCAAACACAAGGGTTAACTCAGGTAATAACCACTTCAAACACAAGGGTTAACTCACAGGTAATAACCACTTCAAACACAAGGGTTAACTCAGGTAATAACCACTTCAAACACAAGGGTTAACTCAGGTAATAACCACTTCAAACACAAGGGTTAACTCACAGGTAATAACCACTTCAAACACAAGGGTTAACTCAGGTAATAACCACTTCAAACACAAGGGTTAACTCAGGTAATAACCACTTCAAACACAAGGGTTAACTCAGGTAATAACCACTTCAAACACAAGGGTTAACTCAGGTAATAACCACTTCAAACACAAGGGTTAACTCAGGTAATAACCACTTCAAACACAAGGGTTAACTCAGGTAATAACCACTTCAAACACAAGGGTTAACTCAGGTAATAACCACTTCAAACACAAGGGTTAACTCAGGTAATAACCACTTCAAACACAAGGGTTAACTCAGGTAATAACCACTTCAAACACAAGGGTTAACTCAGGTAATAACCACTTCAAACACCAGGGTTAACTCAGGTAATAACCACTTCAAACACAAGGGTTAACTCAGGTAATAACCACTTCAAACACAAGGGTTAACTCAGGTAATAACCACTTCAAACACAAGGGTTAACTCAGGTAATAACCACTTCAAACACAAGGGTTAACTCACAGGTAATAACCACTTCAAACACAAGGGTTAACTCACAGGTAATAACCACTTCAAACACAAGGGTTAACTCAGGTAATAACCACTTCAAACACAAGGGTTAACTCAGGTAATAACCACTTCAAACACAAGGGTTAACTCAGGTAATAACCACTTCAAACACAAGGGTTAACTCAGGTAATAACCACTTCAAACACAAGGGTTAACTCAGGTAATAACCACTTCAAACACAAGGGTTAACTCACAGGTAATAACCACTTCACACACAAGGGTTAACTCACAGGTAATAACCACTTCAAACACAAGGGTTAACTCAGGTAATAACCACTTCAAACACAAGGGTTAACTCACAGGTAATAACCACTTCACACACAAGGGTTAACTCAGGTAATAACCACTTCAAACACAAGGGTTAACTCACAGGTAATAACCACTTCAAACACAAGGGTTAACTCAGGTAATAACCACTTCAAACACAAGGGTTAACTCAGGTAATAACCACTTCAAACACAAGGGTTAACTCAGGTAATAACCACTTCAAACACAAGGGTTAACTCAGGTAATAACCACTTCAAACACAAGGGTTAACTCAGGTAATAACCACTTCAAACACAAGGGTTAACTCACAGGTAATAACCACTTCAAACACAAGGGTTAACTCAGGTAATAACCACTTCAAACACAAGGGTTAACTCAGGTAATAACCACTTCAAACACAAGGGTTAACTCAGGTAATAACCACTTCAAACACAAGGGTTAACTCAGGTAATAACCACTTCAAACACAAGGGTTAACTCAGGTAATAACCACTTCAAACACAAGGGTTAACTCAGGTAATAACCACTTCAAACACAAGGGTTAACTCAGGTAATAACCACTTCAAACACAAGGGTTAACTCAGGTAATAACCACTTCAAACACAAGGGTTAACTCAGGTAATAACCACTTCAAACACAAGGGTTAACTCAGGTAATAACCACTTCACACAAAAGGGTTAACTCAGGTAATAACCACTTCAAACACAAGGGTTAACTCAGGTAATAACCACTTCAAACACAAGGGTTAACTCAGGTAATAACCACTTCAAACACAAGGGTTAACTCAGGTAATAACCACTTCAAACACAAGGGTTAACTCAGGTAATAACCACTTCAAACACAAGGGTTAACTCAGGTAATAACCACTTCAAACACAAGGGTTAACTCAGGTAATAACCACTTCAAACACAAGGGTTAACTCAGGTAATAACCACTTCAAACACAAGGGTTAACTCAGGTAATAACCACTTCAAACACAAGGGTTAACTCAGGTAATAACCACTTCAAACACAAGGGTTAACTCACAGGTAATAACCACTTCACACACAAGGGTTAACTCACAGGTAATAACCACTTCAAACACAAGGGTTAACTCAGGTAATAACCACTTCAAACACAAGGGTTAACTCACAGGTAATAACCACTTCACACACAAGGGTTAACTCAGGTAATAACCACTTCAAACACAAGGGTTAACTCACAGGTAATAACCACTTCAAACACAAGGGTTAACTCAGGTAATAACCACTTCAAACACAAGGGTTAACTCAGGTAATAACCACTTCAAACACAAGGGTTAACTCAGGTAATAACCACTTCAAACACAAGGGTTAACTCAGGTAATAACCACTTCAAACACAAGGGTTAACTCACAGGTAATAACCACTTCAAACACAAGGGTTAACTCAGGTAATAACCACTTCAAACACAAGGGTTAACTCAGGTAATAACCACTTCAAACACAAGGGTTAACTCAGGTAATAACCACTTCAAACACAAGGGTTAACTCAGGTAATAACCACTTCAAACACAAGGGTTAACTCAGGTAATAACCACTTCACACACAAGGGTTAACTCAGGTAATAACCACTTCAAACACAAGGGTTAACTCAGGTAATAACCACTTCAAACACAAGGGTTAACTCACAGGTAATAACCACTTCAAACACAAGGGTTAACTCAGGTAATAACCACTTCAAACACAAGGGTTAACTCAGGTAATAACCACTTCAAACACAAGGGTTAACTCAGGTAATAACCACTTCAAACACAAGGGTTAACTCAGGTAATAACCACTTCAAACACAAGGGTTAACTCAGGTAATAACCACTTCAAACACAAGGGTTAACTCAGGTAATAACCACTTCAAACACAAGGGTTAACTCACATGTAATAACCACTTCAAACACAAGGGTTAACTCAGGTAATAACCACTTCACACACAAGGGTTAACTCAGGTAATAACCACTTCAAACACAAGGGTTAACTCAGGTAATAACCACTTCACACACAAGGGTTAACTCAGGTAATAACCACTTCAAACACAAGGGTTAACTCAGGTAATAACCACTTCAAACACAAGGGTTAACTCAGGTAATAACCACTTCAAACACAAGGGTTAACTCAGGTAATAACCACTTCAAACACAAGGGTTAACTCAGGTAATAACCACTTCAAACACAAGGGTTAACTCACAGGTAATAACCACTTCAAACACAAGGGTTAACTCAGGTAATAACCACTTCAAACACAAGGGTTAACTCAGGTAATAACCACTTCAAACACAAGGGTTAACTCAGGTAATAACCACTTCAAACACAAGGGTTAACTCAGGTAATAACCACTTCAAACACAAGGGTTAACTCACAGGTAATAACCACTTCAAACACAAGGGTTAACTCAGGTAATAACCACTTCAAACACAAGGGTTAACTCAGGTAATAACCACTTCAAACACAAGGGTTAACTCAGGTAATAACCACTTCAAACACAAGGGTTAACTCAGGTAATAACCACTTCAAACACAAGGGTTAACTCAGGTAATAACCACTTCACACACAAGGGTTAACTCAGGTAATAACCACTTCAAACACAAGGGTTAACTCAGGTAATAACCACTTCAAACACAAGGGTTAACTCACAGGTAATAACCACTTCAAACACAAGGGTTAACTCAGGTAATAACCACTTCAAACACAAGGGTTAACTCAGGTAATAACCACTTCAAACACAAGGGTTAACTCAGGTAATAACCACTTCAAACACAAGGGTTAACTCAGGTAATAACCACTTCAAACACAAGGGTTAACTCAGGTAATAACCACTTCAAACACAAGGGTTAACTCAGGTAATAACCACTTCAAACACAAGGGTTAACTCACAGGTAATAACCACTTCAAACACAAGGGTTAACTCAGGTAATAACCACTTCACACACAAGGGTTAACTCAGGTAATAACCACTTCAAACACAAGGGTTAACTCAGGTAATAACCACTTCACACACAAGGGTTAACTCAGGTAATAACCACTTCAAACACAAGGGTTAACTCAGGTAATAACCACTTCAAACACAAGGGTTAACTCAGGTAATAACCACTTCAAACACAAGGGTTAACTCAGGTAATAACCACTTCAAACACAAGGGTTAACTCAGGTAATAACCACTTCAAACACAAGGGTTAACTCACAGGTAATAACCACTTCAAACACAAGGGTTAACTCAGGTAATAACCACTTCAAACACAAGGGTTAACTCAGGTAATAACCACTTCAAACACAAGGGTTAACTCAGGTAATAACCACTTCAAACACAAGGGTTAACTCAGGTAATAACCACTTCAAACACAAGGGTTAACTCAGGTAATAACCACTTCAAACACAAGGGTTAACTCAGGTAATAACCACTTCAAACACAAGGGTTAACTCAGGTAATAACCACTTCAAACACAAGGGTTAACTCAGGTAATAACCACTTCAAACACAAGGGTTAACTCACAGGTAATAACCACTTCAAACACAAGGGTTAACTCAGGTAATAACCACTTCAAACACAAGGGTTAACTCAGGTAATAACCACTTCACACACAAGGGTTAACTCAGGTAATAACCACTTCAAACACAAGGGTTAACTCAGGTAATAACCACTTCAAACACAAGGGTTAACTCAGGTAATAACCACTTCAAACACAAGGGTTAACTCACAGGTAATAACCACTTCACACACAAGGGTTAACTCAGGTAATAACCACTTCAAACACAAGGGTTAACTCAGGTAATAACCACTTCAAACACAAGGGTTAACTCAGGTAATAACCACTTCAAACACAAGGGTTAACTCAGGTAATAACCACTTCAAACACAAGGGTTAACTCAGGTAATAACCACTTCAAACACAAGGGTTAACTCAGGTAATAACCACTTCAAACACAAGGGTTAACTCAGGTAATAACCACTTCAAACACAAGGGTTAACTCAGGTAATAACCACTTCAAACACAAGGGTTAACTCACAGGTAATAACCACTTCAAACACAAGGGTTAACTCAGGTAATAACCACTTCAAACACAAGGGTTAACTCAGGTAATAACCACTTCAAACACAAGGGTTAACTCAGGTAATAACCACTTCAAACACAAGGGTTAACTCAGGTAATAACCACTTCACACACAAGGGTTAACTCAGGTAATAACCACTTCAAACACAAGGGTTAACTCAGGTAATAACCACTTCAAACACAAGGGTTAACTCAGGTAATAACCACTTCAAACACAAGGGTTAACTCAGGTAATAACCACTTCAAACACAAGGGTTAACTCAGGTAATAACCACGTCAAACACAAGGGTTAACTCAGGTAATAACCACTTCAAACACAAGGGTTAACTCAGGTAATAACCACTTCAAACACAAGGGTTAACTCAGGTAATAACCACTTCAAACACAAGGGTTAACTCAGGTAATAACCACTTCAAACACAAGGGTTAACTCAGGTAATAACCACTTCAAACACAAGGGTTAACTCAGGTAATAACCACTTCAAACACAAGGGTTAACTCAGGTAATAACCGCTGTGGTTAAGGGGTGACAGTGCTGTGGTTAAGGGGTGACAGTGCTGTGGTTAAGGGGTGACAGTGCTGTGGTTAAGGGGTGACAGTGCTGTGGTTAAGGGGTGACAGTGCTGTGGTTAAGGGGTGACAGTGCTGTGGTTAAGGTGTGACAGTGCAGTGGTTAAGGGGTGACAGTGCTGTGGTTAAGGGGTGACAGTGCTGTGGTTAAGGGGTGACAGTGCTGTGGTTAAGGGGTGACAGTGCTGTGGTTAAGGGGTGACAGTGCTGTGGTTAAGGGGTGACAGTGCTGTGGTTAAGGGGTGACAGTGGTTAAGGGGTGACAGTGCTGTGGTTAAGGGGTGACAGTGCTGTGGTTAAGGGGTGACAGTGCTGTGGTTAAGATGTGACAGTGCTGTGGTTAAGGTGTGACAGTGCTGTGGTTAAGAGGTGACAGTGCTGTGGTTAAGGGGTGACAGTGCTGTGGTTAAGATGTGACAGTGCTGTGGTTAAGGGGTGACAGTGCTGTGGTTAAGGGGTGACAGTGCTGTGGTTAAGGGGTGACAGTGGTTAAGGGGTGACAGTGCAGTGGTTAAGGGGTGACAGTGCTGTGGTTAAGGGGTGACAGTGCTGTGGTTAAGGGGTGACAGTGGTTAAGGGGTGACAGTGCTGTGGTTAAGGGGTGACAGTGCTGTGGTTAAGGGGTGACAGTGCTGTGGTTAAGGGGTGACAGTGCTGTGGTTAAGGGGTGACAGTGCAGTGGTTAAGGTGTGACAGTGCAGTGGTTAAGAGGTGACAGTGCTGTGGTTAAGGGGTGACAGTGCTGTGGTTAAGGGGTGACAGTGGTTAAGGGGTGACAGTGGTTAAGGTGTGACAGTGCTGTGGTTAAGGGGTGACAGTGCTGTGGTTAAGGTGTGACAGTGCTGTGGTTAAGGGGTGACAGTGCTGTGGTTAAGGGGTGACAGTGCTGTGGTTAAGAGGTGACAGTGCTGTGGTTAAGGGGTGACAGTGCTGTGGTTAAGATGTGACAGTGCTGTGGTTAAGGGGTGACAGTGCTGTGGTTAAGGGGTGACAGTGCTGTGGTTAAGGGGTGACAGTGGTTAAGGGGTGACAGTGCTGTGGTTAAGGGGTGACAGTGCTGTGGTTAAGGTGTGACAGTGCTGTGGTTAAGGTGTGACAGTGCTGTGGTTAAGGGGTGACAGTGCTGTGGTTAAGGGGTGACAGTGCTGTGGTTAAGGGGTGACAGTGCTGTGGTTAAGGGGTGACAGTGCTGTGGTTAAGGGGTGACAGTGCTGTGGTTAAGGGGTGACAGTGCTGTGGTTAAGGTGTGACAGTGCTGTGGTTAAGGGGTGACAGTGCTGTGGTTAAGGGGTGACAGTGCTGTGGTTAAGGGGTGACAGTGCTGTGGTTAAGGGGTGACAGTGCAGTGGTTAAGGGGTGACAGTGCTGTGGTTAAGGTGTGACAGTGCTGTGGTTAAGGGGTGACAGTGCTGTGGTTAAGGGGTGACAGTGCTGTGGTTAAGGGGTGACAGTGCTGTGGTTAAGGGGTGACAGTACTGTGGTTAAGGGGTGACAGTGCTGTGGTTAAGGTGTGACAGTGCTGTGGTTAAGGGGTGACAGTGCAGTGGTTAAGGGGTGACAGTGCTGTGGTTAAGGGGTGACAGTGGTTAAGGGGTGACAGTGCTGTGGTTAAGGGGTGACAGTGGTTAAGAGGTGACAGTGCTGTGGTTAAGGGGTGACAGTGCTGTGGTTAAGGGGTGACAGTGCTGTGGTTAAGAGGTGACAGTGCTGTGGTTAAGAGGTGACAGTGCTGTGGTTAAGGGGTGACAGTGGTTAAGGGGTGACAGTGCTGTGGTTAAGGGGTGACAGTGGTTAAGGTGTGACAGTGCTGTGGTTAAGAGGTGACAGTGCTGTGGTTAAGGGGTGACAGTGCTGTGGTTAAGAGGTGACAGTGCTGTGGTTAAGGGGTGACAGTGCTGTGGTTAAGGGGTGACAGTGCTGTGGTTAAGGGGTGACAGTGCTGTGGTTAAGAGGTGACAGTGCTGTGGTTAAGGGGTGACAGTGCTGTGGTTAAGGGGTGACAGTGCTGTGGTTAAGGGGTGACAGTGCTGTGGTTAAGGGGTGACAGTGCTGTGGTTAAGGGGTGACAGTGGTTAAGGGGTGACAGTGCTGTGGTTAAGGGGTGACAGTGCTGTGGTTAAGGGGTGACAGTGCTGTGGTTAAGGGGTGACAGTGCTGTGGTTAAGGTGTGACAGTGCTGTGGTTAAGGTGTGACAGTGCTGTGGTTAAGGGGTGACAGTGCTGTGGTTAAGGGGTGACAGTGGTTAAGGGGTGACAGTGCTGTGGTTAAGGGGTGACAGTGCTGTGGTTAAGGGGTGACAGTGCTGTGGTTAAGGGGTGACAGTGGTTAAGGGGTGACAGTGCTGTGGTTAAGGTGTGACAGTGCTGTGGTTAAGGGGTGACAGTGCTGTGGTTAAGGGGTGACAGTGCTGTGGTTAAGGGGTGACAGTGCTGTGGTTAAGGGGTGACAGTGGTTAAGGGGTGACAGTGCTGTGGTTAAGGGGTGACAGTGCTGTGGTTAAGGTGTGACAGTGCTGTGGTTAAGGGGTGACAGTGCTGTGGTTAAGGGGTGACAGTGCTGTGGTTAAGGGGTGACAGTGCTGTGGTTAAGGGGTGACAGTGCTGTGGTTAAGGGGTGACAGTGCTGTGGTTAAGGGGTGACAGTGCTGTGGTTAAGGGGTGACAGTGCTGTGGTTAAGGGGTGACAGTGCTGTGGTTAAGGGGTGACAGTGCTGTGGTTAAGGGGTGACAGTGCTGTGGTTAAGGGGTGACAGTGCTGTGGTTAAGAGGTGACAGTGCTGTGGTTAAGGGGTGACAGTGCTGTGGTTAAGGGGTGACAGTGCTGTGGTTAAGGGGTGACAGTGCTGTGGTTAAGGGGTGACAGTGCTGTGGTTAAGGGGTGACAGTGCTGTGGTTAAGGGGTGACAGTGCTGTGGTTAAGGGGTGACAGTGCTGTGGTTAAGGGGTGACAGTGCTGTGGTTAAGGGGTGACAGTGCTGTGGTTAAGGGGTGACAGTGCTGTGGTTAAGGGGTGACAGTGCTGTGGTTAAGGGGTGACAGTGCTGTGGTTAAGGGGTGACAGTGCTGTGGTTAAGGGGTGACAGTGCTGTGGTTAAGAGGTGACAGTGCTGTGGTTAAGATGTGACAGTGCTGTGGTTAAGGGGTGACAGTGCTGTGGTTAAGGGGTGACAGTGCTGTGGTTAAGGGGTGACAGTGCTGTGGTTAAGGGGTGACAGTGCAGTGGTTAAGGGGTGACAGTGCTGTGGTTAAGGTGTGACAGTGCTGTGGTTAAGGTGTGACAGTGCTGTGGTTAAGGGGTGACAGTGCTGTGGTTAAGGGGTGACAGTGCTGTGGTTAAGATGTGACAGTGCTGTGGTTAAGGGGTGACAGTGCTGTGGTTAAGAGGTGACAGTGCTGTGGTTAAGGGGTGACAGTGCTGTGGTTAAGGGGTGACAGTGCTGTGGTTAAGGGGTGACAGTGCTGTGGTTAAGGGGTGACAGTGGTTAAGGGGTGACAGTGCTGTGGTTAAGGGGTGACAGTGGTTAAGGGGTGACAGTGCTGTGGTTAAGGGGTGACAGTGGTTAAGGGGTGACAGTGCTGTGGTTAAGGGGTGACTGTGGTTAAGAGGTGACAGTGCTGTGGTTAAGGGGTGACAGTGCTGTGGTTAAGGGGTGACAGTGCTGTGGTTAAGATGTGACAGTGCTGTGGTTAAGGGGTGACAGTGCTGTGGTTAAGGGGTGACAGTGCTGTGGTTAAGGGGTGACAGTGCTGTGGTTAAGGGGTGACAGTGCTGTGGTTAAGGGGTGACAGTGCTGTGGTTAAGGGGTGACAGTGCTGTGGTTAAGAGGTGACAGTGCTGTGGTTAAGGGGTGACAGTGCTGTGGTTAAGGGGTGACAGTGCTGTGGTTAAGGGGTGACAGTGCTGTGGTTAAGGGGTGACAGTGCTGTGGTTAAGGGGTGACAGTGCTGTGGTTAAGGGGTGACAGTGCTGTGGTTAAGGGGTGACAGTGCTGTGGTTAAGGGGTGACAGTGGTTAAGGGGTGACAGTGCTGTGGTTAAGGGGTGACAGTGCTGTGGTTAAGGGGTGACAGTGCTGTGGTTAAGGGGTGACAGTGCTGTGGTTAAGGGGTGACAGTGGTTAAGGGGTGACAGTGCTGTGGTTAAGGGGTGACAGTGCTGTGGTTAAGGGGTGACAGTGGTTAAGGGGTGACAGTGCTGTGGTTAAGGGGTGACAGTGCTGTGGTTAAGGTGTGACAGTGCTGTGGTTAAGGTGTGACAGTGCTGTGGTTAAGGGGTGACAGTGCTGTGGTTAAGGTGTGACAGTGCTGTGGTTAAGGTGTGACAGTGCTGTGGTTAAGGTGTGACAGTGCTGTGGTTAAGGTGTGACAGTGCTGTGGTTAAGGGGTGACAGTGCTGTGGTTAAGGGGTGACAGTGCTGTGGTTAAGGGGTGACAGTGCAGTGGTTAAGGTGTGACAGTGCTGTGGTTAAGGGGTGACAGTGCTGTGGTTAAGGGGTGACAGTGCTGTGGTTAAGGGGTGACAGTGCTGTGGTTAAGGGGTGACAGTGGTTAAGGGGTGACAGTGCTGTGGTTAAGGGGTGACAGTGCAGTGGTTAAGGGGTGACAGTGCTGTGGTTAAGGGGTGACAGTGCTGTGGTTAAGGGGTGACAGTGCAGTGGTTAAGGGGTGACAGTGCAGTGGTTAAGGGGTGACAGTGGTTAAGAGGTGACAGTGCTGTGGTTAAGGGGTGACAGTGCTGTGGTTAAGGGGTGACAGTGCTGTGGTTAAGGGGTGACAGTGCTGTGGTTAAGGGGTGACAGTGCAGTGGTTAAGGGGTGACAGTGCAGTGGTTAAGGGGTGACAGTGGTTAAGAGGTGACAGTGCTGTGGTTAAGGTGTGACAGTGGTTAAGGGGTGACAGTGCAGTGGTTAAGGTGTGACAGTGCTGTGGTTAAGGGGTGACAGTGCTGTGGTTAAGGGGTGACAGTGCTGTGGTTAAGGTGTGACAGTGCTGTGGTTAAGGGGTGACAGTGCTGTGGTTAAGGGGTGACAGTGCTGTGGTTAAGGGGTGACAGTGCTGTGGTTAAGGGGTGACAGTGCTGTGGTTAAGGGGTGACAGTGCTGTGGTTAAGGGGTGACAGTGCTGTGGTTAAGGGGTGACAGTGCAGTGGTTAAGGGGTGACAGTGCTGTGGTTAAGGGGTGACAGTGCTGTGGTTAAGGGGTGACAGTGCAGTGGTTAAGGGGTGACAGTGCAGTGGTTAAGGGGTGACAGTGCTGTGGTTAAGGGGTGACAGTGCAGTGGTTAAGGGGTGACAGTGCTGTGGTTAAGGGGTGACAGTGCTGTGGTTAAGGGGTGACAGTGGTTAAGGGGTGACAGTGGTTAAGGGGTGACAGTGCTGTGGTTAAGGGGTGACAGTGCTGTGGTTAAGGGGTGACAGTGCTGTGGTTAAGGTGTGACAGTGCTGTGGTTAAGGGGTGACAGTGCAGTGGTTAAGGGGTGACAGTGCTGTGGTTAAGGGGTGACAGTGCTGTGGTTAAGGGGTGACAGTGCTGTGGTTAAGGGGTGACAGTGCAGTGGTTAAGGGGTGACAGTGCTGTGGTTAAGGGGTGACAGTGCTGTGGTTAAGGGGTGACAGTGGTTAAGGGGTGACAGTGCTGTGGTTAAGATGTGACAGTGCTGTGGTTAAGGGGTGACAGTGCTGTGGTTAAGGGGTGACAGTGCTGTGGTTAAGGGGTGACAGTGCTGTGGTTAAGGGGTGACAGTGCTGTGGTTAAGGGGTGACAGTGCTGTGGTTAAGGGGTGACAGTGCAGTGGTTAAGGTGTGACAGTGCTGTGGTTAAGGGGTGACAGTGCTGTGGTTAAGGGGTGACAGTGCTGTGGTTAAGGGGTGACAGTGCAGTGGTTAAGGGGTGACAGTGCTGTGGTTAAGGGGTGACAGTGCAGTGGTTAAGGGGTGACAGTGCTGTGGTTAAGGGGTGACAGTGCTGTGGTTAAGGGGTGACAGTGCTGTGGTTAAGGGGTGACAGTGGTTAAGGGGTGACAGTGCAGTGGTTAAGATGTGACAGTGCTGTGGTTAAGGGGTGACAGTGGTTAAGGGGTGACAGTGCTGTGGTTAAGGGGTGACAGTGCTGTGGTTAAGGGGTGACAGTGCTGTGGTTAAGGGGTGACAGTGCTGTGGTTAAGGGGTGACAGTGGTTAAGGGGTGACAGTGCTGTGGTTAAGGGGTGACTGTGGTTAAGGGGTGACAGTGCTGTGGTTAAGGGGTGACAGTGCTGTGGTTAAGGGGTGACAGTGCTGTGGTTAAGGGGTGACAGTGCAGTGGTTAAGGGGTGACAGTGCTGTGGTTAAGGGGTGACAGTGCTGTGGTTAAGGGGTGACAGTGCTGTGGTTAAGGGGTGACAGTGCTGTGGTTAAGGGGTGACAGTACTGTGGTTAAGGGGTGACAGTGCAGTGGTTAAGGTGTGACAGTGCTGTGGTTAAGGGGTGACAGTGCTGTGGTTAAGGGGTGACAGTGCTGTGGTTAAGATGTGACAGTGGTTAAGGGGTGACAGTGCAGTGGTTAAGGTGTGACAGTGCTGTGGTTAAGGGGTGACAGTGCTGTGGTTAAGGGGTGACAGTGGTTAAGGGGTGACAGTGCTGTGGTTAAGGGGTGACAGTGGTTAAGGGGTGACAGTGCTGTGGTTAAGGTGTGACAGTGGTTAAGGTGTGACAGTGCTGTGGTTAAGGGGTGACAGTGCTGTGGTTAAGGGGTGACAGTGCTGTGGTTAAGGGGTGACAGTGCAGTGGTTAAGGGGTGACAGTGCTGTGGTTAAGGGGTGACAGTGCTGTGGTTAAGGGGTGACAGTGCTGTGGTTAAGGGGTGACAGTGCTGTGGTTAAGGGGTGACAGTGCTGTGGTTAAGGGGTGACAGTGCTGTGGTTAAGGGGTGACAGTGCAGTGGTTAAGGGGTGACAGTGCTGTGGTTAAGGGGTGACAGTGCTGTGGTTAAGGGGTGACAGTGCTGTGGTTAAGGGGTGACAGTGCTGTGGTTAAGGGGTGACAGTGGTTAAGGGGTGACAGTGCAGTGGTTAAGGGGTGACAGTGCTGTGGTTAAGGGGTGACAGTGCTGTGGTTAAGGGGTGACAGTGGTTAAGGGGTGACAGTGGTTAAGGGGTGACAGTGCTGTGGTTAAGGGGTGACAGTGGTTAAGGGGTGACAGTGCCGTGGTTAAGGGGTGACAGTGCTGTGGTTAAGGGGTGACAGTGCTGTGGTTAAGGGGTGACAGTGCTGTGGTTAAGGGGTGACAGTGCTGTGGTTAAGGGGTGACAGTGGTTAAGGGGTGACAGTGCTGTGGTTAAGGGGTGACAGTGCTGTGGTTAAGGGGTGACAGTGGTTAAGGGGTGACAGTGCAGTGGTTAAGGGGTGACAGTGCAGTGGTTAAGGTGTGACAGTGCTGTGGTTAAGGGGTGACAGTGCTGTGGTTAAGGGGTGACAGTGCTGTGGTTAAGGGGTGACAGTGCTGTGGTTAAGGGGTGACAGTGCAGTGGTTAAGGGGTGACAGTGCTGTGGTTAAGGGGTGACAGTGCTGTGGTTAAGGGGTGACAGTGCTGTGGTTAAGGGGTGACAGTGCTGTGGTTAAGGGGTGACAGTGGTTAAGGGGTGACAGTGCTGTGGTTAAGGGGTGACAGTGCTGTGGTTAAGGGGTGACAGTGGTTAAGGGGTGACAGTGCTGTGGTTAAGGGGTGACAGTGGTTAAGGGGTGACAGTGCTGTGGTTAAGGGGTGACAGTGCTGTGGTTAAGGGGTGACAGTGCTGTGGTTAAGGGGTGACAGTGGTTAAGGGGTGACAGTGCTGTGGTTAAGGGGTGACAGTGCTGTGGTTAAGGGGTGACAGTGCTGTGGTTAAGGGGTGACAGTGCTGTGGTTAAGAGGTGACAGTGCTGTGGTTAAGGGGTGACAGTGCAGTGGTTAAGGTGTGACAGTGCTGTGGTTAAGGGGTGACAGTGCTGTGGTTAAGGGGTGACAGTGCTGTGGTTAAGGGGTGACAGTGGTTAAGGGGTGACAGTGCTGTGGTTAAGGGGTGACAGTGCTGTGGTTAAGGGGTGACAGTGCAGTGGTTAAGGGGTGACAGTGCAGTGGTTAAGGGGTGACAGTGCAGTGGTTAAGGGGTGACAGTGCAGTGGTTAAGGTGTGACAGTGCTGTGGTTAAGGTGTGACAGTGCTGTGGTTAAGGGGTGACAGTGCTGTGGTTAAGGGGTGACAGTGCAGTGGTTAAGGGGTGACAGTGCAGTGGTTAAGGTGTGACAGTGCTGTGGTTAAGGTGTGACAGTGCTGTGGTTAAGGTGTGACAGTGCTGTGGTTAAGGTGTGACAGTGCTGTGGTTAAGGGGTGACAGTGCTGTGGTTAAGGGGTGACAGTGCTGTGGTTAAGAGGTGACAGTGCTGTGGTTAAGGGGTGACAGTGCAGTGGTTAAGGGGTGACAGTGCTGTGGTTAAGGGGTGACAGTGCAGTGGTTAAGGGGTGACAGTGCTGTGGTTAAGGTGTGACAGTGCTGTGGTTAAGGGGTGACAGTGCTGTGGTTAAGGTGTGACAGTGCTGTGGTTAAGGGGTGACAGTGGTTAAGGGGTGACAGTGCTGTGGTTAAGGTGTGACAGTGCTGTGGTTAAGGGGTGACAGTGCTGTGGTTAAGGGGTGACAGTGCTGTGGTTAAGGGGTGACAGTGCTGTGGTTAAGGGGTGACAGTGCTGTGGTTAAGGGGTGACAGTGCTGTGGTTAAGATGTGACAGTGCAGTGGTTAAGGGGTGACAGTGGTTAAGGGGTGACAGTGCAGTGGTTAAGGGGTGACAGTGCTGTGGTTAAGAGGTGACAGTGCTGTGGTTAAGATGTGACAGTGCTGTGGTTAAGGGGTGACAGTGCTGTGGTTAAGGTGTGACAGTGCTGTGGTTAAGGGGTGACAGTGCTGTGGTTAAGGGGTGACAGTGCTGTGGTTAAGGGGTGACAGTGCCGTGGTTACGGCGTGGCAGTGGCTGCACAACACGGCGTGACCTCCATTATGTTATTGTCTTTACACAACATTTTTATATAATCGTTTCAATGATTAAAGATAGTAAGAAGCTTTAGGTTTAACAGGGCAGCAGCCCGAGGGGGGACCTTTTTCAGCCAACGTGCAGCAAAAGGCAATGCCCCCGCACAACCAATGTGACAGCGTCTCACCCGCGCAAGGGCCACCGTAACAAACAAACAGTTGAACGGAAGCCCTGAGAGCCCGAGTCCAGAGGTAAAAAAAACCCAGTGCACGGACAGGACACGACAGGTGAAGGCCCGCCTCCAACTCACTAGCGTGAGGAGGCGGACGAACGCCTGAACCACAATATCCCTGGAGCGAAAGAGCTCCGAACATTCTTTGGCACGAAGACTGGATTAGGCCTCAGAGTCGCACCGCTATCGGCTGAATAGACAGGCACTCAGGCCGCACCGAGAGAGCACACAGCTCACCCACGCGCTTAGCGGAGGTGATGGCCAAAAAGAACGCGGTCTTCAAGACAGCAGAGGCTCAAACGGGGCCTCCGACAACCGGCCCAGGACCAGTTGGAGGTCCAACTCGGAGACAGAGAACGTTCCACAGGCTTGAGACGCCGAGCGCCAAGCAGGAATGTTCCACGAGAGGGTGGCTGAACAATGTTCCGCCCCCACACTCGACCATACGCAAGCCGCGGTAGAGGACGGAGCGCGGGCGTACCGGATAGCGGTAACCACAGAATAGTCAAGACGCATCCCCACCAGATTCACACTGTCAGCAGCCAAGCCTAGAGGCTGCCCCAGAACAGGGTTCTGCGTGCCTGAGAGAGGGCCCGCGGTGACCACGGAACCGGCCACGGCGGGGCCACACACAGCTGAATCAGAGCCGGGCACCACACAGCTGAGCCCCAGTCCGGCCCGACCAGGACCAAGTCCTGCGCTCCCGACATACCCACCCCAACAGCTGAGCTATCAGGTGTACGGGGGGGAATGCATGGTCTTGCCAGCTGCCCCCTACTGCGTTGGCCCGACACGTCCCCCCCATCCCATGAGGGAGGCGTCGGTGAAGACCGTGACATGTGACAGCCTGCTGCCCACGGGTACCCCACAGGAGAGGGCACCAGGCCCTCCCCAGAAGACGAGGTCCCCCAGTACTGACATGGGCACCTTCAGCCGCTTCCACATGTCTCACACCAGGTCCATTTCCATACTGGAAAAAACCACCTCTGCATCCTCCTCATGAAGAGGAGGCCAAGAGGGACCCCAGCAGCGGGCGCATCACGGACAGCGCCGTAACCGTCCTAGGACGGAACCTCCCGAGCGTGCCGAGAACCAACCACTTGCCGCCGCTCCGAGAGGGATGCCCATATAGACCTTGAGCTTAGAAAAGGCCCAAGTACTCCACCCGTTGACTGGGAAGAGGAGAACTCTACTTCCAGTCTACAGCAAAACCCAGGCTGGTGAGACACCACCTGCCTGGTATGAGACCTGGCGATCTACCCTGACCGGCCAAGAACCAGAACGTCGTCCAGGGCAGAATATAATTCGTAACCCCCCACGACGCAGAGGCCCCAGTGCGGTCTCCACGCACTGCGGGGAGCCAGAGAGTAGCCGAACAGCAGCCTCTGGTACCCGTACGCTAAGCCCTGCAAAGGAAGCGTAGGTAAGCCCTAGGATGGAAGATCGGGATGCGAATACGCATCCTACAGGTCTATGGAGGAGAACCAGACCCCCACCTGACAGCGTCTAACAGGTGGGAGACGGTCAACATTCTGAACCTTCCATGGGACAGGTCAAGTATGGGTCTGACACCCCCCCCCCCCCCCCCGATTTCTCGGGCACCAGAGAATACCGGGAGGAAACGCCATGCATCGCGTCCTCCTTTGGGACCACGGCGATGGCTTGCTTCGCCAACAGAGATTGGATCTCGTCGGCCAGAGCTGTCACTGCTGTTGACCCTGACAATAGGGTCAGTACCAAACCTGAAAACGGAGGGTGGGGTTGTGCAAACTGCAACACAAGTCCCCGCCTCAGCGTTCTCTCCATCCACCTCGACATATGGCACTGCTGTAACCATATGTGATGATAATCCCAAGCGCACCAGCCGCCACTTGGCGCTGGTCCGCCAGGAACCGTAGATAGGCGGCCCGGTCCCACCCGCTGTGCATTGCCAACCCTGGACTCGCCAACCGCGCGAGCAGGGCGTCTCGTGGAGCTGGGAAATCGCACCCTGACACTACCAACGAGGCAATCGCACCCAAGGGGGGACCCCGACAGAAAGGGCCGGTTTGATACGGGGGAAACTGACATCACACTGGGTGACAAAAGCTCCCCCACTGAACACCTCTCCGGCATGGATTGCTGAGGATCTGTCCTGCAGCTGGACATGCAAGGCGTGATGTCCCCACACTGCAGTGATATTACTACCACCCAAATCACATGCGCCTGACTGACCACCGCCGGTTTTACGTGATACCCGGCCTGGCGAGGGCGGGCTGGGGGAACTCGCGCTGCGACCCCCTGGGCCTCAAGTTCCCTCGCTGACAACCTTCGTCATTGACAGACACAACACCAGGCTCACCAAACACAGACGCAGAACGTGTGGCGTGGGAGCCGCTTGACAGCATAGCATTCTCACGGACAGAGCCAGCAACTGGGTGTCAGCCCCTGTCCCCATGAGAAGCGAAACGTGGGGCCGCTCGTGCTTCACTGAAGGCACGCGGCCCGCAGCCAAAGGGAACAAATCAGAGCCTGTATCCCGCTGGTGTTGGGGGGGGAGTGACCAGAGAGCGAGCTAGACACAGCTAGACGCAACGGTTTTTTAGGGCGTGCTCATCTAATGTAGCCGATCCCTCGGCCGCCAAGGCTGTCGGCCTTGTGATCACCTGTTGTCTTTGTGTCCAGGGTACCTCAGGCGGGGGAAACATGGCCGCTGGTTGGAGGCCTCGCCACAGCCGCTGGCGAGGCCGCGCCCTCACCTCTGGCTGCGCGGTGTGCGGTCGTGTGGGGCCTAGGTCAAATACCGCCTGCGCTCCTGAGGAAAGACCAAAGTCCCTCTGCGGAGAGGGGAGCCCTGAGTAGGAAAAACCTTCTCTCCTCCTCAAGGGGAGACTGATCCAACCAAAGATGTCTGTAAACAAGCGTTGACAGCATCCTAGCCCTCCCTGCGGTTTCATCTTGCGGCTAGGTCAAAAGCTAATAACCTCAAAACCTTGCACGATGTTTCGACATCGGCTGGCCCTAAGGCCCCACCACCCGACAAATTTTTTGACAGAAAAAACAGCAATTCGAACAATGTTGCTAGTCGCTGCTAATTCTATACCGCAGCGGTATAGGCTTTAACAGCCCACCAGCCACCTGCCGGGCAGACTCTCCTAATGGCGTCAGCTGGGCGGGACACCGTTCCACCATGTCAGAGGCAAAGGACTGATGCCACCTGCTTCACAAGCACGGAGCACCAGTGGTGGCTGCAGACAAAAGACTACTACTAGTGAAGCACTGCCTCACTGGTAGGCCTGCAGCAACCTCCACTGTGGTGTGCACTGTGGCTAGCCCATACACACAATTGTTAAGGGGATGCAGACCAGAGAAAACACCAGTCCCGCACACAATTCATAGATTCACAAAAAACACATCTGCCCTGAGCCTCAGCCCATCCACCCATGAAAATGGTAAACAAGCCCCTGTTAATCCCCCAACATTAGACACCGATTGAAAGGTCAGCATGAGTGGTTAAGAGGAGGGAAGACCTTTTAGTAAAGACAGTCATCGGCGGGGAACAAAGAACGGAGACCCAGCATTGTAGGATTAGCATTAGCCGCGTGCACTAGGATAGTTGGGAAAACACCCAAAACAGAGTCATGGCGACCATGTGTTCCCAAATATCCTGCCCCTCGCGCCAATACATCACACGGCTGTCTCACGGGACAACCAGCAGTATTACTCATGCTAGTATCAATGCCTGACAACGCAGGCCTACCTGTGCGCGATGTAGCTCGACTGCTAACCGTCGCGCGATGTCCCTCGATCCGCTGTCACGAAATGAGGAACCCCAGAACAGGCCCGATGCGCTGTTAGGATGTGCCGAGAAGATTCCAGGGGCTGGTGAACCTCCGGCGAAAACCCAACATTGTGTAATTTCTCCCTGCGTTTCATAACAACTAGTTCACGGAGTGCACTGGAACGTCCGTGTTGGAAACAAACTAAAAAAAGGAAGGTAGAGTGTGACAATGTCCGGCGTCTTATAGCAGGACGCGGGGGCGTGGCCTGGTCACGTGCATGTGAGTGCAATTGTTTGTTCGTGAGCACAGTAGGTGCTAGGAGATAAGAGATATCTCATAATGGCAAAGAGCGAGACGCGATGGCCAGTATGATATATAACTCTGAGATACAAGGTAACAGGAGGAGTTATACCTCTGAGATACAAGGTAACATGAGGAGTTATACCTCTGAGATACAAGGTAACATGAGGAGTTATACCTCTGAGATACAAGGTAACATGAGGAGTTATACCTCTGAGATACAAGGTAACATGAGGAGTTATACCTCTGAGATACAAGGTAACAGGAGGAGGAGTTATACCTCTGAGATACAAGGTAACATGAGGAGGAGTTATACCTCTGAGATACAAGGTAACATGAGGAGGAGTTATACCTCTGAGATACAAGGAAACATGAGGAGTTATACCTCTGAGATACAAGGTAACATGAGGAGTTATACCTCTGAGATACAAGGTAACAGGAGGAGTTATACCTCTGAGATACAAGGTAACATGAGGAGTTATACCTCTGAGATACAAGGTAACATGAGGAGTTATACCTCTGAGATACAAGGTAACATGAGGAGTTATACCTCTGAGATACAAGGTAACATGAGGAGTTATACCTCTGAGATACAAGGTAACATGAGGAGTTATACCTCTGAGATACAAGGTAACATGAGGAGGAGTTATACCTCTGAGATACAAGGTAACATGAGGAGTTATACCTCTGAGATACAAGGTAACATGAGGAGTTATACCTCTGAGATACAAGGTAACATGAGGAGTTATACCTCTGAGATACAAGGTAACATGAGGAGTTATACCTCTGACATACAAGGTAACATGAGGAGTTATACCTCTGAGATACAAGGTAACATGAGGAGTTATACCTCTGAGATACAAGGTAACATGAGGAGTTATACCTCTGAGATACAAGGTAACATGAGGAGTTATACCTCTGAGATACAAGGTAACATGAGGAGTTATACCTCTGACATACAAGGTAACATGAGGAGTTATACCTCTGAGATACAAGGTAACATGAGAAGTTATACCTCTGAGATACAAGGTAACATGAGGAGGAGTTATACCTCTGAGATACAAGGTAACAGGAGGAGTTATACCTCTGAGATACAAGGTAACATGAGGAGTTATACCTCTGAGATACAAGGTAACATGAGGAGTTATACCTCTGAGATACAAGGTAACAGGAGGAGTTATACCTCTGAGATACAAGGTAACATGAGGAGTTATACCTCTGAGATACAAGGTAACATGAGGAGTTATACCTCTGACATACAAGGTAACATGAGGAGTTATACCTCTGAGATACAAGGTAACATGAGAAGTTATACCTCTGAGATACAAGGTAACATGAGGAGGAGTTATACCTCTGAGATACAAGGTAACAGGAGGAGTTATACCTCTGAGATACAAGGTAACATGAGGAGTTATACCTCTGAGATACAAGGTAACATGAGGAGTTATACCTCTGAGATACAAGGTAACAGGAGGAGTTATACCTCTGAGATACAAGGTAACATGAGGAGTTATACCTCTGAGATACAAGGTAACATGAGGAGTTATAGCTCTGAGATACAAGGTAACATGAGGAGTTATACCTCTGAGATACAAGGTAACATGAGGAGGAGTTATACCTCTGAGATACAAGGTAACATGAGGAGGAGTTATACCTCTGAGATACAAGGTAACAGGAGGAGGAGTTATACCTCTGAGATACAAGGTAACAGGAGGAGTTATACCTCTGAGATACAAGGTAACATGAGGAGTTATACCTCTGAGATACAAGGTAACATGAGGAGTTATACCTCTGAGATACAAGGTAACATGAGGAGTTATACCTCTGAGATACAAGGTAACATGAGGAGTTATACCTCTGAGATACAAGGTAACATGAGGAGTTATACCTCTGAGATACAAGGTAACATGAGGAGTTATACCTCTGAGATACAAGGTAACAGGAGGAGTTATACCTCTGAGATACAAGGTAACATGAGGAGTTATACCTCTGAGATACAAGGTAACAGGAGGAGTTATACCTCTGAGATACAAGGTAACATGAGGAGGAGTTATACCTCTGAGATACAAGGTAACATGAGGAGGAGTTATACCTCTGAGATACAAGGTAACATGAGGAGTTATACCTCTGAGATACAAGGTAACATGAGGAGTTATACCTCTGAGATACAAGGTAACAGGAGGAGTTATACCTCTGAGATACAAGGTAACATGAGGAGGAGTTATACCTCTGAGATACAAGGTAACATGAGGAGTTATACCTCTGAGATACAAGGTAACATGAGGAGTTATACCTCTGAGATACAAGGTAACATGAGGAGTTATACCTCTGAGATACAAGGTAACATGAGGAGTTATATCTCTGAGATACAAGGTAACAGGAGGAGTTATACCTCTGAGATACAAGGTAACATGAGGAGTTATACCTCTGAGATACAAGGTAACAGGAGGAGTTATACCTCTGAGATACAAGGTAACATGAGGAGTTATACCTCTGAGATACAAGGTAACATGAGGAGTTATACCTCTGAGATACAAGGTAACATGAGGAGTTATACCTTTGAGATACAAGGTAACAGGAGTAGTTATACCTCTGAGATACAAGGTAACATTAGGAGTTATACCGAAAGGTTATTTCATAACCTAGTTATATGAATACTGGCTGAGTGTCTCGCTCTGCCAATGAGATAACCTCTTATCTCCTTGCACATATTGTACACACGAAACAAACAAATGCACCCACTTGCACGTGACCAAGCCACGCCCATGTGTCTCCCTATATGACGCCGGAAATGGTCACGCTCCACCTTCCTCAGAATGATTTCTATAAGCGGAAAAACCATCCAAGGGACCTCAGGGCACTAAGAGCGAGACGCTCAGCCAGTATTCATATAACTAGGTTTCATTATATAGCATACTTGGCCAATGAGATATGGGGCAGAGCGGACGCGTGGCCCGACAAGTGTACCCCCTGAGGGCCCATAAGCCCCAGCTAGGGAGGAGGTGAGTCCCGTCCACCCGCCCGTCCTAACGAAGGGGGGGAGGCAGTCAACTCCACCAAAGTGCGAAAAAGGGGGAACCAGGCACCCCTGAACACAGGCGGGACCACGTGTGACACAGCACCCCGCGGTCCACACCCACACACCCCTGCTAGCCCACCAAAAGGTGGGATGCAGGAGAGATCCCGGACCTCAGAACTGCCTGAGAGACAGAACCCCCAGTTATGTCCATGAGGAAAAACTTAACGAAAGGACCCGGGGAGGACCAGGAGGCCGCAACACAGATGTCCTCCACCAAGGACCCCCTAACAGGGCAGCAGAGGCCGCCACTCCACGAGTGCGGCCTGACGCCCCCGACCTGTCCAGCCAACGTGTAGCAAAGGGCAATGCCCTCGCACAACCAATGTGACAGGCGCTGCTTGGATAGCGCCTCACCTGCGCGAGGGCCAGCGTAACAAACAAACAGTTGATCGGAAGTCCTGAGATCCTGTGTCCGACTGAGGTAAACCCCCAGTGCACGGACAGGACACGACAGATGAAGGCTCACCTCCAACCCACTAGCGTGAGGAGGCGGATGAAACGCCTGAACCACAATATCCCTGGAGCGGAAAGAGCTCCGGATATTCTTTGGCACGAAGACTGGATTAGGCCTCAGAGTCGCACCGCTATCGGCCCGAATAGACAGGCACTCAGGCCGCACCGAGAGAGCACACAGCTCACCCACGCGCTTAGCAGAGGTGATGGCCAATAGGAACGCGGTCTTAAAGGACAGCTGCTCCAATGGCGCCTGCTCAAGAGGCTCAAACGGGGCCTCCGACAACCGGCCCAGGACCAGTTGGAGGTCCCAACTCGGAGACAGAGAACGTTCCACAGGCTTGAGACGCAGAGCAGCAGGAAACGTTTCACGAGAGGGTGACTGAACACCCTACCGCCCTCAAAACCCATGTGACAAGAGGATATAGCCGTGGCGTATACCCTCACTGTCGAGGCCGACAGCCTATTCAGGATAGACTGGAGGAAGGGAAGAACAGAGTCGAGGGGGCAGGACACCGGATCCAGGCCGCCAACCTTACATCACTCTTGAAAAGCATGCCACTTACCTGCGTAAACCGCGATAGTGGACGGAGCGCGCGCGTTCCGGATGGTGTCAACCACAGTAGGGTTAAGACCCATCCCCTCCAGACTCACCCTTTCAGCAGCCAAACCTCCAGCGGTTGCCCCAGAAAGGGGAACAGACACAGCAATCCGTGTGCCTAAGAGAGGGCCCGCGGCGACCATGGAACAGGCCACAGCGGGGCTACCAAGAGCTGGATCAGGACCGGGAACCACACAGCTGTGCCCCGGTCCGGCGCGATCAGGATCAAAGTCCTGCGCTCCCGACGTACCCGCTCCAACAGCTGAGCTATCAGGTGTATGGGGGGAATGCGTACAGAATCCCGGGCGGCCACGGATACATCGAGAACGCATCCACCCCCAGAGGGGGATTGTCCCCCCGACTGACCGAGAACCACAAGGAGCACTGGTGGGACTCTCTGCTCGCAAGCCTGCTGCCCATGGAGATCCCGCTGGTGAGGCTACCAGGCCTCCCCCAGTGGTCGAGATCCCCCAGTACTGACACGGGAACCTTCAGTCGCTTCCACTTGTCTCTCACCGGGTCTATTTCCATACTGGAAAACCACCTCTGTATCCTCCTCATGAAGAGGAGGCCAAGAGGGACCACAGAGTGAGCAGATGCCATCATACCGAGCAGCCGCATCACGGACAGCGCCGTAACCGTCCTGCCAGGACAGAACCTCCTGAGCGTGTTGAGAATATCCTCTCACCGTTTCTCTGAGAGGGTTGCCCTCTTGGGCCTTGAGCTTAGAACCAAGCCCAAGTACTCCACCTGTTGACTGGGAAGAGGAGTACTCTTCTCCCAGTTTACAGCAAAACCTAGACTGGTGAGGAATTCCACCACCAGCCTGGTATGAGACCTGGCGACCTCCTCCGACCGGCTGAGGAGCAGAATGTCGTCGAGGTAGAATAGAATTCGTATCCCCTGACGACGCAGAGGCTCCAGCCGAACGGCAGCCTCTGGTATTCGTACGCTACACCCTGAAAAAGGAAGCGAAGGAATTTCCTCCCCCAGTGGTAATCGGAGGAGGAGTTATACCTTTGGAGTTATAGAATAGAATAGAAATACTTTAATCATCCTGAGGGAATCGCTCACAGTAAACATTTAGGTAGACAAAACAATTAGTCACGAATAAGAATAAAAAAATAAGCCTAAGAATAAAGAATAAAATAAGCCCAAGAATTAAATAATAATAATAAAATACGGTCCGGGATTTACATTTCCTATGTTATGTATATACATTCTAACATGAAATACACAGTCAGTGATATATGAATCAGGTGTTATACCTCTGTGATACAAGGTCACATGCACGGCTCTTATCCAATCACAATATGTCGGAAAATAAATGTATTAATTTGAATGTTCAAGAACACTTAAATGTGAGTTCCCTTGTGTTGGTGTTCCTCTGTAGGTTGTCTGTGACGGTATGAGGATGTAACCCATTAAAGCTTAAAGAAGAAAGGTGTCGGGGGCGGGGGGGGGGGGGGGTGTCACCAGGCTGTTCAAAGGGCCCTAGCAGCCATTAAAGCTTGACAAAAGAACTTGGCGGATCAGTAAGTGAAGCCCAATGTATGACATTAGTGTCAGGACCCCGTTCACGTACCCTCCTACCCTCCTGCTCGCCGCTTTCATCTCCAACATTGACATAATCGACCTAAGCAAGAAGGGGGGGGGGGGGGGGGGGGGGGGCGCTGTGGTGGGAGGGGGGGCTGTGGGGGGAGGGGGGGGGCTGTGGTGGGAGGGGGGGCTGTGGTGGGAGGGGGGGAGGTGTCTGATGGGACAGACGAAGCAGGGACTACCGCCCCGAA